>NW_026555342.1:36247790-36289706 GCF_029017545.1 Prosopis cineraria
TTTGGTGGGCCTTATTTCATGTAAAGCTAGAAGTCCTGGTTTAAGCATAGAGCTTGTTCTACTAGGTGAAATCGGGAGTGCATGAGCATAATCATGAATGAGAATGATATGAATGCATGTATACTTATACTGTTGTTGAAATAATGCTACTTATATCTTGTTTATGATTTACTTACTAACTGGTATTTAGAGTTTAACCAAGTTACTGGAAATGTTTGTCTCACTCTGTTACCTTTGTACACAAGTAAAGAGAGCGTGAGAAGACGAAGAAGGAAGCGAGGAAAGAGTAGCCTTGATTGATAGTGGTATTACCACTTATATGGTAATGGATATATAAAGTTATAATTAGATTGAGTTGCCAACTAGAATGCATAAATGTATGTGAACATGAATATGTGAATTTGTATATGATTGTAGTTGAAAACTTGCTTGTGTATATGATATTGCATCTCGCTGAGGGTACCACAGTAATGGATATGTAGGCAGGTCTAGATGCCAATCAAGCAAATCTATGTTGTTGTGCAACTTGTTTCATTTGTATTGAATATGATTTTGTTATGTGAAATTATGTTGTTATGTGAGAACTTGACCCAAATGGTGAGCATTAGCCTTATTTGTAAGAGTTGAGTATATTTATGATTCTTGATTGTATGATGAGGCTTAGCCCGAGGAAGTCGAATGATTGAAAGTGGAACAAGTATATATGTTTATGTGATTGTGTATGCCTCATATATGCCCACAAGCGTGTAATGTGCATTAAGAGGTTAAAATGGATAATTGATGTGATATTTGTGATTTGATATGTTAATCAAGTATATGTGTCCCTTTTGGGCTTAGTCCAAACCCAAAGTGGTTTAATGAGATAAGGAATGGGAATTGAACACTTAGGGGGAAAGTTTTGAAAGAAAAAGTGACTTTTGTAATCAAGTGTCCAATCTTAGATTGGATCATTAGATCGTATCCAAGCTTATCTCATTAGGTAGATTATGTCACAAGCTTTGTGCAGGCACTTGAATCACTCCAATCAGACGTTGGGTATAGAATTGGCGTGCAGTAGAAGTTTGCCCTATGAACTGTCATGTGATAGTAGAATTTGCTATCATATGTGCCGTGGCCCACTGTGTCACGCCGCAGCCCATGGCACAGAGGGAAATAGAACATATTTCTTTGTATCACATGCTATAGTGCATGGTAGTACAAGCCGCGACATATGAAATTTTCATAAAAAATAGTTGTGACTTTTTTGAGTCTTGAGGTTTATTGTTACGCTTCCATTAACCCTCTTATTTAAACATGCTTTTGACAAAGTTAGAATCTTGCATTTTGAAAATGAATTGTAGGCTATTACTCTGGTATGTATTGTTTGTGATTGAGTGGTTTGGATGGTAAAGTCTTGATGAGATAAGGGACTTTATAGTTTAGTATCAGTTTTCTTTAGTTTTGGTCTCTTTGTGCATTGCATCTCATTAGTTGGCAACTTTTATACATTCATTATACTTTTTCAGCCTCTAACTACCTGTTTACTCATTTATATGATTTTACTCCTTAGGAGGGGAGGAAGATACGTAAAGCTACAATGACCCTGGTAGTAACTATAAGGGAATGTGGAAGAATTTTATAATGCACATGGGGTTAGAGTGCCCAAGATGCACAGGATCTGGAGGTGCCACCAGAACAACCTCAGGGTAATGACCCGATAATGGTATGAATGCTGGAGATGATACTAGATATTCAGTGAAGTCTAGCTAGCCATGATGCCTTGAATCGTAATAGGGATTATGAGGAGCCAGGGCCAGAACAAGAGGCGAGGCTTGAGGCTGAAGTAAGGGTAGAGCTTGAGTATCAACCTGAGGCACAGTTGAGTAGGCCAATGACTTCCCATGCTACAATGAGTAGGCTAGTGATCAATTGGGAAGATTAAGAGATTCCTATGGACCGGGTCTGGAGGACTTTCTTACGGCTAAATTCGTCAATCTTTAATAGCAGTATGAAGGAGGGAGATGTGGAGAACTGGATCGAGAGAGTGGAAACAATCTTTGAGGTCACTCTATATTCCTCTGGGTAGAAGGTAGTGTTAGCCACAATGCAATTGATTGAAGATGTCAAGCCTTGGTGGCATTATGTTATACCTTTGGTAGTAGTTAGCTTAGCTGGGAGCAGTTCAAAGAAAGATTCTTTGAGTAGCATTTCCCTGCGGCATTCAAAGATGAGAAGGAAGTAAAATTCTATGCTTTCTAGCAAGGAGACATAGATGAGGAGTCATTTATAAAGAAATTTAACCAGCTTTCCAAGTTTGTGACTTACCTGCATGAGAGGGATGATAGCAAGTGGAATGCTCAGATCGAGAAGATGTGCCTAGAGTATAGAAGACAAATTTCCTTGCTAGGTGAGGCTACTTATGAGGAAGCCTACAACAAGCTCTATATAGATGCAAGATAGGGTCGAGAGGTAGATTATAAGAATAGAAAGGATAGCTATGGGAAATTTTACCCCATTAGGCCTGATTGGAGGGATATCAAAGAAGAATAGTTTTGGTACCAGTGGTTCCGGATTCTTAAGTAGGAGAATTTTAGTAGAGAATCACAATCTCAAGGAGTAATTGGCCAAGCAGGAAGTTTAGTGGGGCTAGAGACTCTATAGCTCCATAGTAGTTGAGTCAGACCACTACTGCCCCTATATCTTGTGTGAGCATTGTATGCTCACCGGTGCGTGTAAACTATGGGAAGAACCATACTAGAAGATTTTGTGCATGCTATATTTATGGGAATATGTGCTATTTTGTGAAGGATTGTCCTAAGAATTGAGAAAGAGCTTCTAAGCAGCAACCGATGGTACTAGGACAAGTATACATAGTATCTAAGAGAAGGCTCAAACAACACCGAATTTAATCATAGGTTCAATTTCTATTTGTGAGTAAATAGTTGAGGCTTTGTTTGACTCTATAGCCACTCATTTCTTTGTGTCGAATGATTATGTGAAGAAGTTAGATTTGCCTGTGTCTGAATTACCTTACATAGTTAAGGTGTCTACGCCATCTAGATTACTAGATCAGACCAGTAAGGTGTGTAAGGGAATTTAATTATGCTTTGAGGGCAGGACTTTTGTGATAGATTTGATCTTGATCCCTATGCAAGGATTAGATGTGATTATTAGGATGGACTAGTTGGTAAGGAATAATGCTACTCTAGATTGTGCCAAAAAAATGGTATTACTACCAATTCATGTGACACTGATGAAAACCCTAAGTTGCTTCAGGCCATCAAATAAAACTAGAATGTAGTTATGAGCATTCTAGGTCATCTCCCAAGAGAGCAATGCACACAAATTAAGGTTCAATTGCCTACAAATTAAAAGAATGATTATATGATTCTACTATGTCTAAATGGCTAAGAATTAGATGTTTATAATTTTCTAATTTGATTGTGTTGATGTAAATGAATGAGATGATGAGCTCAAGTTAGAATCCCCTATGATAATCATTGAATTCCAGATTTGCACCCACACATGTAATGACAATTAGCTTAATGGAAAACACTCTAAAACCTTTAAAGTGTTGTGAAACATTACATCTAATGATCACTATAAATCTAGGCCAAGTGGAGTGAAATTAATAATGTGATTCAGCCTTGTTCTTAACCATTCAATTTAGACCAAATTGAGTGGCAGAGAAATTTCTCAAACTAAATTCATATAAACACATATGGATTGAGCTTGAAATATGAAGAAATTTGAACAAGAACATCAAGAATATATAAATGCATTCAAGAACACTCAATTGAATTCATAAATTCCAGAACTGAAAACATAATATAAAATTCAATCTAACATCCACAACTTCAATCTAACATGTAATTGGAATCAAAATCATAATCCAACCTGAACTAGAATTTCAAATCCTTGAAGAAAATAGATGAAATTGCAAAATTGAAATTACACATTAAGAAGGTAAATCTGAAATACTCAAATCATAGGTGCATCTTTCTTGAGGCTCAAAGGAGAGTCAGCCACTCATGCTCTTCCTCTTCACTAGAATCAGAACTTGAGCTTGAGAAGTTTCCATGGATGAATGAAGATGAAGAAGTTGCAATCTAGAAATCTGGACAAGAGATGGACAAAAATGCAAGCTGGAATGGAAAAGAAAGTGGACAAAAATCTGAATAAAGAAGGAATGATAATCTGGACCAAGTGTTGATGATGGAAGAAGAAGAAATGAAATCTAAAAAATGGATGGACAGTGCTGGACAAAAATGAATGAAGAAGAAGGGAGAAAAATCTGGAAAAATCTGAAAGTAAAGGTGAAGAATGAAGATGAAATGAAAAATGAAGGATTAAGTATGTGTGGAAAATGTGAGTGGTGATAAAACCAAAGTGGATGGTGATAAAAACAAGGAAGGTCCAAATCTAAAATGAGCTAGAAAAATGGACAAAAATAAGCTAAAATGGGAATAAAAATGAGGTGGAAAATGTGGCAAGGGACATGTGAACATGTATGGGAAATGTGACTCCTCCTTAGGCTCCCAATCAGCTATCACATGTCCTCCCATTAGATCTGATCATGTCACACCTCCCATGCTCCTTTGATTTTTTATTTAATTAATTCTCCCCAATTAAATCTGAATAATGGTGCCACATCATCCCTCAAATAATTTTGGAATTTATGCCTAACAGCCCCTAAATTCTTCATCTTTATTTATTTGCTATCTCTTGAATTTCTCCAAGAATGTTGACTAGCCCTTGATCCTTAATTCTAAAATTGCCCTCAAAAATCTAAAAATAAAAACACAAGACTAAATAAATTCTAAAAAGAAAATTAAAAAGGAAAAATCTAATTAAGCATCTTCAAGTCTCAAAATAACCATCAAATAGCATTATTAGGGTCTATAAAGTCAATATGTGAAACACAGCTAAAAATCGAGAAATAAACCCTAATATGCACTATTTGGTGCCAAAAACCAAGTGTATAACATGTAAAATATAAAATAGATCAGACACCTATTGTGGCTTCCATAGTAAATACTATTTAGCTAAGATTGTTGTTAGTGACAGTAGAATTTGCTGACATGCCACGGCACATGATGGTATTAGCTGTAGTACATGGCATGTTTCCCAGAAAATAGTTTTGACTTTTTGAGTCTTGAGGTTTACATTTATGCTTCTGTTAGCTCTCTTATTTGAACATGCTTTTGATGAAATCGGGATCCCACATTTTGAAAACCAATTAAGGGCTATTATTTTGATATGTATTGTTTGTGATTATGTGGTTTGGATGGTAAATTATGGATGAAATAAGGGACTTTACACATGATCAATTAATTTCCCCCTTATTTCCTCCTTATTCCTTCTGATTGAGTCAATGAGCTACAATTCATAACAAGACTAATTGTGTGACCAGATTAGTCCAAGCTCTCCAATATTAGAGGGGTAACCAAGCTAAAGGTTATTATTCTTTAACTTCGACCATGGACTCCCTTGCTAATTAAATTCCTACAAGGTGTCATAATTGTCATTGGTAACATATGTAACATCTTGAAAATTTATCCATTGATAATGAAACTAATGAAGAGTTATTAAGTAAGTTAGAGTGGTATGTGGTCAGAGAAGACTAATAAATGCTTTGGGATGTGTTTTTAACCCTAGGTTTAGGTTTGAAGTGAAATATGGTCATTCAGGCATTAAAAGAAGAGAAAACAAACAAGAATGTCTCTGTGCCATATGCTGCGGTGCATGTATTGTGTGCCACGGTGCATTTGGCTAAAAAAACAAGAAGGGCATTCACTATATGACATGCCACGATGCATGTGACATGCACCACGAAGCATAGCCTACTTTCTATAGAGATAAGTTTAGTTTCAAATGTGAAAAAGAGGGAGAAACATAAAATTTGAATAAAAGGGACAAAGAGGAGAGTAGAGCTCTGCTAGGGTTTTCTTTCTAAGGGAATTTGAAGCATTTTGAAGCTAGTAAATGCAAGAGGTAAGTTTCTCAAGCTCTAATCTTTCTCTCTCTTTCTCTTTTAACA
The DNA here is from genome assembly GCF_029017545.1 of Prosopis cineraria. Lineage (NCBI taxonomy): Eukaryota > Viridiplantae > Streptophyta > Magnoliopsida > Fabales > Fabaceae > Prosopis > Prosopis cineraria. Next base: position 36,253,810 of record NW_026555342.1, read on the forward strand.
GTTTTTGAGAATGTGGTTTTTTGTTAGATGAGATTTTCAGTTCATAGAAGTTATGGGTCTAAACCCATTGACTTAAATAGAGTTAATATGAATTGTTTAAAGTAATTAAACTTAGAATTTATGGGTTTACATGTTTTGGTAGTTGTGGGTGCATTAATGGCCAAAAATGAACATTTAATATGATTAATGGAGTTGGTTGGGAAGCCATTAATAATGATTAGAGAGTTTAATTCAGCTCATGGGAGTTAGAGGTAACTATTAGACTTAATAGTTAAGCCTAAATGTTAGAAATGAGAATTTTTAAAGTATTTCAAGTGTTGTATTAAAGTGTGTAAATTGTGATAATGATAATTTTGGACATGATTAATTATAGATTAATCATCCATGCACCTATTTGGCTTGTTACCAAGCTTGGAAGTATTAACTTGAGGGGTAATCTTTAACCTTTCAAAAGATTTGATGTAACTACAAAAAAATTCATTATGTGTAATTGTTTGTTAGTTGATTTATATTTTTGAAAATGAATTACTTGATATGGATGAATTCTTGGCATAGTTGTGTATGTGTGCAAAAACATGTGGTGTTTGAATTTGAAATATTTGGAATATCACAATCATGTTTTAAAAGAAGTTGATAATTTGATGAGACGATTGAGTTGCGGTGCTGATTTGTGTATAATATATGAATAAAAGTCAAGAATATGTGATTGAGATATGAGATTAAGTATAGAAGGGATGTGTGTAAAGTAAGAAAGATTATAACGCTTACATGTTAAAACTCATTGTGTGAATCAAATGAGTTTGTATTTGTGCATGATCATTTAGTGAGGGTTTGCCTAGGGAGAGGCATAGTTAAATCTATGATATTATATGGCCGCCTTTCAGTAAACGGAGGTGAGCCTTATCCCCTAGTTTGTCAAGGGACTCGAACTTAACTATCCCCGCCAGTTTGTCAAGGAGATTAGTCTAAGGTTTACCACACCCTAGGGATTTGAGAATAGGGGAAGTCATGCTTTGAGAGTGAGTGTAGTGATCTTTAGTCGGGTCAGTCCTCATAATTAGTGAGCTTGGGTAGTTCATTCACACAAATAGAGCCTTAATTGATTTATAGCCCATGATGTTAGTTGGAGGAAATAAGGAGGTTATAAGGAAAATCGATCATGCATTCCTATTTGATGTGTCATATGGTTAATAAATTTGTTGTAAGTTGTGATAGTTGATTGTGCTATTATCGTATGTTGTTATTTAAACCAAGTGGTCGTACACTTAACAATTTAAACTAAATTAACTAACTATATAGTATAGTAGTAACCTAGGTCAATTCCCTAAGCGGTGTTCAAAAATTAAATTTAGAGCTTCATAATGCAATTAAATTGAATTAAAAAGTCCCAAGAGTTGATTTATTTTAAGTGATTAAACCTAAAACATTAATTAGCCTAATTAAAGCCTAAGAGCTAAGCTAATGAGTTTATGATAATGTGATAGAACAGGGTACTTAGAGTTAGATTAATGCTCAAATCCTAAACACATATGAAATGTGAATTAGTCACCCTTAATTCTTCTCTTCCTAACTAAATTATGAAGCCACTAGGATAATTTTCTCTAGCAACTTAACCTCACTAGGGACTTTCATTAAGCTTAGAATTCTAGAGCCTAATTCAATTCCCTAGTTAGTTTTAGGCCCTTGTTAGGTGATTAATGGTAGATTCTAGCATGCATGTTCAGCCCCGCACACCCCTAAATGACCCCCAAAATTATGATGAAGCCTCAAGTTAAAATACTCATGAACTTTTAAAATTATGTGACATTCAAAAGTGGCCAAAAATTGTAGCTAAGCTTACCAACTAAAATTTAACATTAATCAAATCAATCTTTATACAAAAATATCAACTAAGATTATGGTTGTAAAGCTAAGATATAGCAATATAAAATTATGGTCTTATAGGTTTATTAATGGAGAAAAATTAAGAAAAAAAGAAAAGTGTTACAAAATTCAAGACCTAAGTGGTTTATTGAGCTCCCATCATCCTCCAAGCACCAAAAGTAATTTAACTTGAAAAGTTCTTCAAGTCTTCCATGGAAAGCATCAAGTGGCTGAACCCTTCTATGAAACCAAGTGGAAAATGAAGTATGGAATAGATGACTAAGTGGAAGGGATATGTAAAGGAAAGTGAGAGGAGAAGAATGGGAGTGATTTGGTGAGAATCCAATAGGTGGATGAAGAGAAATGGAGGAGAGAAGGGGGAGGCTATGAGAGAGAGTAGAGAAAATGAAAAACAACAAAAAGCAAGAGAAGAATGGGAATGAAAAATGAAGAAGATGATGATGAATTAAGAATGATGGCTAGGTTAAATTTCTTAAGTGAAAAAGGATGAGTGAGGCATGAAGAATGCAGATTCCAAATGGGAGAAAAATAAAACAAAAAGGAAAAGAAAAAGCTAAGTGAGGCACACACTTTCCACATGCTCAAATAGGTGGCTTTCTTTTATTAGCTCATTCTAAGTAAGAATATTCTCACTCATTTCATCAAATGATTAGATTATTCCCTCCCTTTTCAGCCCTAAAAGTGATACCTCTCTTGCCTATTTTAGCCCTCTTCCATGATCCTTGACCAATTGTAAAAAGTCTAAGCCCATATGTGTCACCTAAGTCACAAAATGAGCATATAATCAAAGTCAAATATTCATATGACCTAATAATTAAATTCTTGCACATGAAATTAATTAACTAGTATGGGAGAATATTAATGAAGTAAAATCTAAGGGTAGTAATATGTGAAAGATCATGCATGCCCATGTAAGCACAAAAAACTCCAATTCGGTCAGTGAAGTCAACAACCTTGAAATGTGAATTTTATTTTATAACTCCCAAACCAAATTAAATTTTTAAAAAATAATTTCACATTCATTCTTTTGGGCATAAAACACATGAAACACAGCATTAACCCAATTTTTCATAAAAATATAATTTTGGACCAAAATACCCCTAGTGCACAATTTTTCCTCTTAGACGATTTTTTTGCTTTTGACACCATGAATGTGGCAAATGATAAAGTGTGTAAAATATAAGTCTTATCAATTTTCCTACACTTACCCTTTGTACTTCAAGCAAAGTGAAGACAAGAAAAAATGAATTCTTAACCTTAGAAAATAAAATCAAAGCAAGCAAACAAAAAGGAAATAGATGCTCAAATGTGTCAAATTATAAGCGACTGAATCATTCCCTATCATCAATCATGTGATTGCAACAAATAAAGAATTATGAACATTACAAAAAAACTTTAACCAAGAGTCAATTGCATAGAGTAAGCCTCACATGATAAAGTATTTATACTCTTTACTCAAAGTGTTTAGGGTATGCAATTTCACTCAAGTTCTCTTAGCATCACCCTACCATCGGCTTATAACACATCTATATCTCCACCAATAGATAGCACTCAAAATCAAGAATCAAGAGGTCTTATTAGGATGTAATGTTATGAAAGGATGACTTAGGAATGCATGTGAGAACTAGGGTTTGGCACAAAAACTTGTCTTGGCTAAATCAATGTAACCTAATCTGTAATGCCTAACAAAGTTCAAATAGGTGACAAATTTTTATGTAACACCCTTACCGACATTACCATACGCTTCACTACAATCAATCTAATCAATCCAAAAAGATTCTTTGAAAACTTTAGGATCCCAAGAAAATATTTTTAGGAATCATTTTATAAATTCCTCGGGTTATAAAAACCCTACACACAATGGAAGAAATATGTTTATGTACATTAAAAAGCAAGAAATCATGTGCAATGTAGTAAAATTTAGTCAAATTTGGCACAGTGCATCATGGCTTATGTCACATGCGCCACGACATATGACACAGAGGCCACAACCGTTTGCTCTGTGTTGTGTGCCGCGGCATGTGGATGCATGCACCGTGGTGCACACACTTAAAATTACTATCATTTTGCATATTTTTGGTGCAAACTTTAGGTACGGGCCGTTTCCACATTTGATTTTTGATTGGGGTGGTTCAAGCACCTACATGAAGCTTATTTTGAAATCTAACTAAGGACATTGATTTCATTTCAATCTAATATTTCTATCAAAAATTGGACACCCGAGTGCATTTTGACTGCTTTAAGTCAACATTTTGCTACTCAAGCATTCCAATTCAAAACCAAACATCATTAGCCATTTTTTAGGCCTTGACCACGTCCAAATGGATAATACACACCTGATTGACTACACACATGCATAATATATCACACATACACACATTTGGCCTGTAAACTGTCCATTTCACACTTTTTGGGCTAAAATCTCATTTTTAATTTCAATCTCATACAAGGCCAAATCATCACACATATACTTTAGTCATCTTATATTCACACATGTACATATTCATCTACTAGCCCATCTGGTCCTTTCACCATTCACGCATATACCAGGGCTAGGGAACTCAAAATCATCAAACACAACATATTCAACACATTATGCACATGATTTGATTCCTGAGGGAACTTATACATATTTATGACTAGTAACAACCAAATTCATTACACCAAATCCTTACAAAGGCTTAGCAAGAGATCTCAACTTAGTCAATGTCTTTTCCCTTCAAACTACTAGTACTTGAACTTGAAAAATGTAAATAACTATAGGTGAGATAAAAATTTCAGTAATCAGTATAGTTCATTAAATGTCTATTACCATAATTAACTATGCCAAAGTAACAAAAACCATAATCTAGCATATATATGTAGTTCATCATAGCTAAATCATCACTTTCACATATAAATCATATTTCAAACACTTTTACACTTAGCATGATCATCTATCTACCGATCATCTAAAGCTCCTGGACATGAAACTATAGGCTCTCTGGGATCAACCACTTGTTGACCTAATCACACTTTCAGTGGTAGAAACACTTAGCCAAAGGTAATCTAACCCACCTATGGACTACGGTTTCCCTCTTCACACACTTGTGATAGAGGTGTCATTGATTTCTAACTGCACCCTAACAGGTACTAGGGAGTTGCCAGAGTGCCCGGATGTCCCATGGTAACAGTCCCATAACATGCTGTACTAGATTACCTATGGTAATAGCCTGTATAATTGCTACACCAAATGTCCCATGGTGCCAGCCTAATCATATGGATTTTTCACTCACTTCTCCACACATACATACCAACACATATCCTGGGTGAACTCCTACCCCCATGATCATGCTTGTCCATAATTTCCACTACTCATTCACATTTCCACAGCACGTAATGTCATAACATATATATATATATATATATCAATTGAGATCAATAACTTTTCAAATCATTTCACAAACTAATGTTCATGCTAAAACCATTTTCAATAACCATTTATGCATAAAAACTCATGAAACAATAATTTCTCATTTTATATCTACTTCTACACAGTTATGATAGTTAATAAACATAATAAACTATATGGTTATCTCAACCTTTCTAGCTGATAGAAAGGTTTACTCGTGTAATTGTCCTTACTTGAATCTCTTACTGCTTATCAACTCGTCACATACTAGAATCTACACAAAATTAGCATTTGAAGTCAATTTCACTATTGCTAAAAAGTGCCAATTATTGCAATTAAGCACCTAATCGCTATCAATTCCATAATTCACACTTGATTATGCGTATTACCACTGATTAGCCCTCATTACCAACTTTAACCTTTTCTAGCCAATTTTCTCTCACTACTCCCTTTCTAGAATAGGGCAAATCTTGTCTATAGCTTCAAAGCTTTATCGTTCTGACTCAAACCAGTCATAAATATTAGTTTAGTTCTGAAGAACTTTCTATTACTATAAGGTAAGAAATCAACTCCTTAAAACTTCCAAATTTAGTTTCTCACTGGTTAAAACTAAGAGAAAATAGGGTAGAATCGGAGGTTAAGGAAGTACAAGACTTACCCGATAAGTAATAGGTTAAAAATGTCATCCTTACTCTTGATTTTGCTTGCCCTAGCACAGCCCCCTTCTCTTCTCCATGCCAGACCTCTCCCTCACATTCTCCCTTTCTGTTTTCACAAGTTGGACACGTCCTATTTATCAAAGTTCTATACCATGTGCCACAACACATCTATCCCCTATCACGACGCATGGTATAGTGAGGGAAATCCTTACTATACTCACATGCTCTACTTTAGGATTTCATTCTTCCATTCGTATCTGTTCATATAACATTCTAATAAGTCACTTCACTACTCAAAACCCTAATCTCACATCAAATCACTAATAAGTCATTATTGCAAGATTAGAAATTCAAGATGTTACACTTTAAGAGTGCAACAATTAATGAAGATGGAAATGAGTAAGGCAATTATTTTGAGCTAGCAACCTTTACTCCTTGTATTTATTTTTTGTTTTTCTCTTTCTTTTCAACTCTCTTTGTTTTTTTCTTTTCTTTCAACAATTTCTTTCTTTCATTATATCTTTTCTTTTAAGTTGCTTTAAGTCTCTTGAAATGGATATTGCCTTAAAGAATAGATGGATAAGTAGATGAAGGGGTAAATGAATAGATGGATGGAACATGGAAAACAATCACAACTTGAACTAAGATATGCAAAACATATTAAGAGGATAAATGAATGTACATGCATTCCATGAGAAAATATGGGATGAATTTTTTTTAAAAAAAGATTTTTCAAGATGTACAAAGTGGCTAACAAAGTATATAACAATCAAGGGTTAGCCATTTAGCTATAATTTTATGAAATGAATACTACATATCATTTTCCTTCAATCATGTACATGTATTGTGACATCAAATAAGAAATGAAACAAGTTTTACAGGATAAATAAGCTAAGAACAATCACAGAAGAGTGTTTGGCTTCTTCCAACAAGGGTATAATGCCACTTTAATTCATTAACTTAAGGTAAAATAATGCTCACTTCTCATTACTCAAACCCTGTGGCAAACGAAATTTAAGAATCAAGATTCAAATCTAATCAACTCAATCACTAACAACTTCAAACAATTTTTTTGAAAAACAAAAAAAAATATTTATTCCCTCCCTCACACTTGAACCATGCATTATCCACAATGTATGTAAAGACATGTGATGTGATAATAAAAATCAAGAATGAATGCATGAGCAAGGATGAATGAAGGATTTTTCTTAGTAGACCAAATAAAACAAACAAACAAAACAACTAAGAAAAATAACTAATTTTACTACTAGAATGCCCTCCCTCACACTTGCAATTCACTTAATCATTATTTTACCTAAGCAATTAATATCAAAGTAAAAAACAAGTATGGAGAAAGACGACCTAGTCAAGAAGGCTTATGGTTGTGATCTGGAGTGTCTAATTTGGCCTTATCGAAAAGCTTGCATAAGTGGCCATTGATTGCTTAGGTAATCTGAAGTATGGAGCTTGTAGCCTCATTCAAAAGTTGGAGAACACCAAATGGAAGCATTTTGGTCACCAAGTATGGACCATCCTACTTTAACTTGAGCTTTGCAATCTTGTGGATGTAACGAATGTAGTACAAGAGGACAGTCACCAACATGGAACTCCTTCCTCAATACCATCTTTGTCATCTAGAAGCTTAGCTCTTTCATTATAAATCCATGAGGATTCATAAGCCTCTAACTAAAAATCCTTAAGCTCTTGGAGTTGAAGCTTCCTCACCATGGTCGAATCCTCCAAGTCTAAGTTCAATTTCTTTATGGCTCAATAGGCATTGTGCTTTATCTCAACTGGAAGGTAGCATGCTTTGCCATAGACCAACCTAAAGGGAGACATCCCCATAGGGTTCTTGAAGGCAGTTTTATAAGCCTAAAGAGCATCATCAAGGTGACAAGACTAATATTTTCTATTTGCGTGACAACCTTAGCCAAAATATTATTGATTTCTCTAGCCCATTTATTTGTAAGTGGTAAGGTGTAGCAACCTTATGGTGAACTCCATACTTTATCATAAAGAATCCATCCACTTATCACAAAAGTGGGAACCTTGATCGATTATCAATACCTTAGGCACTTTAAACCTATAAAAGATATGAGACTTTAAAAACTTTATGATAACCTTTAGATCATAGGTTCTAGTGGCAATAGCTTCAATCAATTTAAAAATATAATCCACACAAAGCAAGATGTATTTAAAGCCAAAAGAGTTAGGAAAAGGTCCCATAAAATGAATGCCTCACACATCAATGACTTCACAAAAAAATATGAAATTTTATGGCATCTCATGTCTCTTCCCTTAACAAGCATGTTATTGACATTTCAAGCAAGACTTATAAAGAGCATAGGAGTCTCTAAACAAAGTACGCTAATAAAACCCATAATCTAACATCTTCCTAAATGTCTTATTAGCACTAAAATGGCCCCCATGCATATGCTCATGACAAATGCAAGTAGGGATTGTGCTTCTTGTTCATCCATGCATCTTCTAATCACACCATTATAACAAATATTCACAAGAATAGAAGATCCCAAATGTAATATCTAGATTCCCTCTTGATTTTCTCTTTTTGAAATTGAGATAAGCAAGGCAAAAAAGTACCACACTTAATAAAATTAGTAACATGTGCATACCAAGGCATGTGAGTGGATATAGTGCCAAGGATCTTATCAGTGAATGTATCACAAGGGTTAAGGTTAGAGTTTACTATGTTTCTTCCAAATTAGGAAGTCTAGAGTGACAGTCAACTACATAATTAGTGGATCCACTTTGGTCCTTGATTTCAAGATTGAAGTCTTGTATAAGAATGACCTACTTTATCAATCTTGGCTTTGAATCTATCTTTTTAAAAAAATACTTAACAACATTATGGTAAGTAAAAACAATAACCTTTGAATTCAGCAAGTAGGATCTAACCTTATCCAATGTAAACCCAATTGCAAACAATTCCTTCTCAGTGGTGGTATAATGAATTTGTGTAGCATCCAAAGTTCTAGAAGCATAGGCAATAACATGAGACACTTTATCACATTTGTAGCCTAACATAGCTCCACAACAAAATTAGATGCATCACAAGATAATTCAAAAGGCAAATCCCAATTAGGTGCCTTTAAGATATGATAGAAAACAAGCATGCTCTTAAGAGTATTAAAGCTATTTTTGCATTTCTCATCAAACACAAAAGGCACATCCCTTTACAACAATTTAGACTTAGGCAGAGCAATTTTGTTAAAGTTCTTAATGAACCTCCTATAGAAACTAGTATGACCTAAGAAAGATCTAACATCTCTAACATAAGTGGGATAAGGAAAAGATGCAATGACTTTTACCTTAGCTTTATTAACCTCAATTCCTTCAGATTAAATCAAGTGACCTAAAACAACACCTTTATCAATCATGCAATGGCATTTTTTAAAGTTCAGTACAAGTTTCTTTTCAATGAATCTTTTCAAAACTTCAGCCAAAGAAGACAAACAAGCATAAAAAGAGTCACCATGAATAGCAAAATCATCCATAAACATTTCCACACAATCCTTAATGAAATCACAAAAAATAGACATCATGCATCTCTAAAAAGTACCAGGAGCAATACACAAACTAACTGGCATTCTCCTATAAGTAAATGTGCTGAACGGACAAGTGAATGTGGTATTTTCTTGGTCATATGGGGTAACAGGGATCTGAAAGTGCCTACTAAAATCATCAAGGAAATAGTAGCGTGTCTTACAAGCAAGCCTCTTAAGCATTTGGTTAATGATAGGTAGTGGGAAATGATTATTACTAGTCACATCATTCAACTTCCTATAGTCTATGCACACTCTCTATGAGTTCTAAATCTGAGTCGGTACTAGCTCACTATTCTCATTTGCTGCCAAAATGATCCCCCTTTCTTTAGAAGAACTTGAGTAACTGAAACCCACCCATTATTAGCTATGGGGTAAATGATACCAACACTTAATAGTTTCACAATCTCTTTTTTCACAACATCTAAAACCTCCTTTGGGGTTAACTAATAGGTTTAACATTATCTTTCAAGAAAATTTTATGCATGCAATCATGTCGATCAATCCCAAGAATATCAGCCAACAATCAACCAATAGCAAGCATATTACATCTAAGCATATCAAAGTAAAACATGCTCTTTTTTTAGCAAGAGAGTTAGAAATGATAATAGTAAGTTTCTTACTTTCAAGAAGAAAATCATAATTCAAGTTGCTTGGCAATGGCTTAAGTTGTAAGGTAGGAGGTTCAATGCTTGATGACACTAACTTGGTGAGTTCCAAGTCTCTATATATCTCAGCCACCATACCTTTTTTATAGGGTACAGTTGAGTTTGCTTCATTTGTAAGCTTCTTCAACTTAACCTATCCTTCTTTATCTTCATCCTTATACAAGGTCAAAGTAGCTATGACCTTGTCCTTCAATCATGCATAATTAACCTCCAATAACTCAAAAAGGCAAGCCACATCAAGTTCAAGTAGAGGTTGACCATGTAATTTGGCTATAGACTTTTCACCTATATGGGAACAAGAAACAATACCTCTCTCAAGGCGAAGTGAGTCAAGAATAACACCCATATCAATGTCATTAAAAGAGAAACAATCAAACTTCTCATAAGAGGAACAAGTATACCCATCAATGTAAGAATAAGGCAATGAAAGAGATGCAATAAGATAAGAGTTAAAAGGAAAAGCATTTTTTAAAATGACATCTATAGCATCTTCAACAATAATTTTAATAGCACTAATACTTAAGAGGGAGTGATCCTCATAGGGATGCTTTATGGCCTCATAAATGCTCAAAGTAATTGAATCCTCACCACACCTCAAGGTAAGTTTACTTTGTTTCATATCAATCAAAGTACAAGCAGTCCTTATAAAAGGTCTATCAAGTATCAAAATATCCTCCCCTACTCTCTTTAGACATGTCAAGCACATAGAAATCAACAGGGAAAGGCATATTCCTAACACTAACTAAAACATTCTCAACTTTTTTGTGTGGTGCCTTAATGTCCTATCAGCTAATTGGCTTTATAAATGGATAATTAATAACAGTACTCAAGTCAATCAAAGCATGTGAAAAATGCAATTCACCAATTTTGCAAGGAATTTTAAATGACCTTGAATCTTCATATTTAATTGGCAATTAGGGTTTTATTATGTCACTAATAGAAGAAGAAAGTTATACTATAGCATTTGGAGTGAATTTTCTTTTATTAGTATAACAATATTTCAAAAACTTATCATACTTGGGGACATTTTTCACTAAATCAAGCAAAGGTACATTAACATGAATTTTATTAAAGAGCTCATATACCTTACTGTCTTATCCCTTTTATTTCATTGGCATCTTCATTGCTCGAGAGAAAGGTAATTTTGTAACATCCTGAGAAAGGAGATCTAAGTTATAACCATAATTTTGAGGGTTAAGGGAGTTGATTTGGGGTCTGAGCATCCCTAAGCTAGGGTAACGACCTTAGGTTTGGACCTAAATTAAATAAGATTGAATTGTTACACTTACCTAAGTGTGGGTTAGCTCGCTGGCGAGAGAATGGAAGGACTCATCAAGTCGAGTGTGACATCTCGTTAAGGTGAGTAGTGCGATTCAAGAAATTTATAAATAAATACCTTAGCCAAAAAATAGAACCAAAACTTATTTTTAAACTTTCTTAAGGTCTGATTTTTGATAGAGCTCTACTAAGGTTAGTCTCTAATGACCTAAGGAGCCCCGATTGAGTCAGATTTTACTAAGGTAAGTCCTCTATGACCAATCTACACCTCCTACACTTCTGTTCTATATATTTAATGTCTAGGGTCTTGCCCTAAGGTTGAATCTTGTATCTGAATTCTCATAATTTATCCATCTGAGTCTCAAAAAGATTTCTAACTAGTTTAATTATTGATATAAAATCTATTTATAGTATAAGTTTATCCTAGAATTTCTTGGGATTTGAGGATGATAGAACTTATGAGTAGGAGATTGAACATTTAATCTCTCAAAGGTTTGAGATAACTAGTAATTTAAGTTAATGTATATTATAGTCTATAACACTATTTGAGAAATTATTTATGCTATTGAGAAATTGATTGTGTGTATTGCATTGGAGTGATGAAATTTGAATATGAATGAGGCATGTTAATTCTATGAGATGATATGAGAATGTGCGGCAGGCTTATTTGTTATTTGGTGTATTGGTAATTTAATGATATACATGGTAAATTGTTGTATATTTAGAAATGAATTATGCGTATATTAACTCTAAAATGAGAAATTGCTCTGAATTATCTGCCTATCTATAAATTTGATGATCTAGATGCATGCATAATTATAGGAGTTCACCTCTAAAGGAGTATACATAATATGAAAAAAATCCATAGTTTGCCTTATTGAGGTCGCCTCTCAGTAGCAATTTATATGAATAAATACATATATGTGCTTATTTTCACTGCTCTAATTAGCAGTGATGGTTGAGCATATTATGATACCTTGAATGTTGAGTAAGGGGAACTGCAATCCAAATTAGAGTGACGAAGTCTTTATATGGGTAACTCCTCTTGATTTAGAGAGCAGAACTAGCCTAGTAACATTAATTAGAGCTACAGTGAGATGCCCATAAGTATAATTAGAAGTAATAAGGATATTATAAGGGGAAATTGAGCATGCATAATTTGATATATATATATACATATATATATTCCCCTATAAAATTTCATGGAAATAAATGATTGACATAAGCTCTGAAATTTATCTTATGTATGATTTAAGCTAAATATGTGGATTGTATGAATTGTATGTTACTATTGTTTGAAATCTCACCTCTTTACATTTACTTATTTTTAGGAGAAGAAAAGGGCAAGGAGAAGGCCGAAGCCTCAAGAACCAAGCACTAGAGATCTTTAGAATCTGGTGATTTTTGTAATGCATGGTTATCTTGTGATTTTGCCAACTATAGGGAAATTTCATGTCTAATTCATGTTAAACTATACATTTTGGTATTCAAAGTTTCTTAGGCCTAAATTGGTTTAGAGTTCTATGTTTATATTCATTATTTAAGAGGTTTGAGCTAGGTTAGCTCTATTTTACTTGTCGAACTTTGATTTAAATTGAAATCATGCTTGAAAACAATTTTTGGAGGAATTATGATTTTGCAAATTATCTTGATAATTATACGTATGAGTAGTTTCCATAAATATTGTGAAAGAATAAATCTGGGTGAGAGATATGTGATAGCCATTGAGGCAAGTGGGTACATGCCTCGGTGAGGAATTGACTTCTTGTTAAGGCAAGCAACATGCAAGCCAAGGCGAGTAGGGTTTGTCTTGCTGAGGTGAGGTGTTGAACTGGCTAGGGTGAGTGATGCTTTAGTATGTAGGCAATTTGTGACCTCCATCTATATCCTCCAGATACAGGAGAAGATTAGGAAATTACCACCTCTAAAACACCAATCGGTAATTAAATGATTTGTTTGAAAACTTAAGCCCAAGACTCATTTTACATAACAACTCAAATCACAATGCAATTAGAGCAATACACTGTGGAAGAAAATCATATATTTATCTAATGCATAGTAGATGTAACCCAGTAGCACTCTCGTCTCAATTGCATGCATTTCTATCACAATATCAAGTTGGTAATTGGTCCGTGCGCTGTGGTGTGCAATACGTGTTCCACGGCATGTGGCACAGAGCCACATGCTCAACTTTTATGTGTCATGTGCTATGGCATGTGTCACCATGCACCACAGTGCGCCTGTCCAAATTTCTATTGCCATTTGAAAATAAAAAATGACAAACTTTTGGCATGTGCCATTTTTACATATGACATCCGATCGAAGTGATTCAAGTACACACATGAAGCTTAGCTCATAATCTAGCTAATGAGATAAGTTTAGATGTAATCTAATGGTCTGATCAAAATTTGGACACTCAGGTGCAAAAAAATCACTTTTCTAAAAAATTTATGCACCCAAGTGCTTAAATTGATCATTTTCTCTCATTAGACCACACAGGGCCTTAAATCAAGTCTAAAATGACCTAATACACTTGATTGATCACAATCTATCATAATCATACACATCTATCAAAATTTGACCTTTCTATATCAATTTTCACATTTCATATAATTGCATAAGTTGCCATCATTTGGCATAACTTAGCTCACTTGGCATTTTTCCCAACATATACATATATATATATATATATATATTCACATTCACAATACAATCTTAGCCCCCAATTACTCATTTCATCATAATTTCTCACTTGGTAAAGATTGACCAATAATTACAACAATGTCAACACATATACACCCAAATTATAGCCCCTAATTTATTTCATCATAAATATGCACCATCGGGCTATAATTTCACAAATCCACTACTTAAAACATGCATGAAATCCTATAGCAATTTATTTACACAAATATACACAAGTTTCTTGGTTCATTACATAAACCCAGAGCATACACGGCTTCTGAACTCAAACTGGTCCAGATTCTCTTTCCTTACCCTGATCACTGCCTGGTCCTATAAACATATAACCATGAGGGTGAGATAAAAATTTTAGTAATAGAATAACTCACTCCTATTGACTGTCATATGCATTAATATGAAAGTAAAGCATACTCATTAACATACAACAACAACAACAAGCCTTTATCCCACTAGGTGGGGTCGGCTACATGGATTGCAAGACGCCATTGTGCTCTATCATTTATCAAGCTTTTAGGAATATTATTAATTAAGAGATCACGTTCAACAACTTCCAAAGTGTTCTCTTAGGCCTTCCTCTACCTCTCTTAATCGGACTCAAAGTTATATGTTCCACTCTTCTCACTGGTGCCTCCCTTGGTCTTCTTTGTACATGCCCAAACCATCTCAACCGATTTTCTACCATTTTTTCCTCAATAGGTGCCACCCTCACTTTTTCGCATATGTGCTCATTTCGAATTTTATCTTTACGTGTATGTCCGCACATCCATTGTAACATTCTCATCTCTGCTACTCCAACTTTATGCTCTTGCTGTCCCGTTAGAGTCCAGCATTCACTACTATATAACATTGCCGGTCTGATAGCAGTGCGATAAAACTTTCCTTTAAGTTTATTAGGTACCTTACGGTCACAAATAACTCCTTTAGCTTTTCTCCAACTAAACCACCCAGCTTGAATTCTATGTGAAATATCTCCACTGATTTCGCTATCATTTTGAATAATGGCTCCCAAATATCTAAACTTTTCCACTTGAGGTATAATTTGATCTCCCAATTTCACTTCCAAATTATTTTCGAATAGTCCTTTACCAAATTTACAATATAAATATTCCGTCTTACTTCTACTCAGACGAAAACCTTTCGACTCCAATGTCCTCCTCCATAACTCAAGTTTGCAATTAACCTCTTCTCTTGTCTTTGCTATAAGAACTATATCATCTGCGAAGAGCATACATTTTGGGATTTCCTCTTGAATATGTTCCATCAAAACATTTAAAATCAAGTTGAACAAATAAGGACTCAGAGATGATCCCTGATGTAGTCCAATCTTTATAGGAAAATCCTTTGTTTGACCACTAGGCGTTCTTATACTAGTTTTTACCCCCTCATACATATCTTGTATGGCTTTAATATAAGCAATCCGTACTCCCTTTTTTTCCAACGCTTTCCAAAGCAATTCTCTTGGTATACGGTCATAAGCTTTTTCCAAATCAATAAAAACCATGTGTAGATTTTTATCTTTACAACGATACTTTTCCATTAATCCCCTTAGTAGATAAATCGCCTCTGTAGTTGATCTACCTGGCATAAAACCAAATTGATTCTCAGAAATACTTGTCTCCAATCTCAACCTGTGCTCAATTACTTTCTCCCACAATTTCATTGTGTGGCTCATGAGTTTAATCCCTCTATAGTTAGTACAATTCTGAATATCTCCTTTATTTTTATAAATAGGAATTAATGTACTTCTCCTCCACTCATCAGGCATTTTCTTGGACCGTAAAATCACATTAAATAACCTAGTTAACCATCTCACCCCTTCTTCACCTAAACATTTCCACGCTTCGATAGATATACAATCAGGTTCGTTGGCTCTACCATTTGCCATTTTCTTAAGAGCTTCCTTTACCTCCTTATCACGTATTATTCGATAGAATGACAAATTTTGTTCTCCTTCACCAGTTACTAAATCCTCCAAGTTATTAAATGAATCCTCTCCATTATTGAAAAGTTTAGAAAAATAAGTCTCCCATCTATTTTTAATTTCATCATCTGTAACTAAAATTCTTCCCTCTTCATCCTTAATACACCTTACCTATTCTAGATCTCTTGATTTTTTTTCCCTACTCTTGGCAATCTTATAAATATTTTGCTCTCCTTCCTTTGTCTCAAGGTTCTTATAAAATTCTTTAAAAGCTTTAGAATGAGCTTCACCCACAACTCTCTTAGTTTCCTTCTTAGCCATACGGTACCTCTCCCAATTTTCCTCATTGTTACACAAATATACTCATTAACATAATATACATCATATATTCACTTAAGTCACATCAATGTTTTATATTTCACCACTTTCTCATATATATAACATTCCACAAAACCTCATAGCATCTCATAACATCCTACAGCATTATATAGCATGATCATTACTGACTAAGCCTCTAAATCATCTTGATAAGAAACCATAGGCTCACCTTAGACCAATATACACTCTTATTAGCCTTGAGCTCACATGCAGTAGTAGAATCACCAGGCCAAAGATGTTCTAGCACATATACAAACTATGGTTTCCCATAATACACATAACAGGGTGTCATTGACTCCAACACCATATCACATAAACACTAAGGAGTCTCACATCTCTAATACCGCATCTCAATAGACACTAAGGAGATCTCCTCCAACACCACACCTCATAAGGCATTAAGGAGAATTGTTTCCAACACCATACCCTATTAGTTACTAAGGAACCTTGCCATATGGTCTTTATTGCCACCTCTACTTGGGTGAACTCCCACCCCTATGATCATGCTTTTCGAACCATTCAAGGTTCCCATTTATCACTTCACACGTTTTCTCATAAATAGCACATATATATATATCAACCATATGAAATCACATTTTCCAATCCTTTTATCTAGTTAAAAGTTATTTCATGTAACATTCACAAAATGCTATAAATCATACTTAGTTGAAAACCAATTCATGCACTATATAGCATACTCACACACAGTTACAATACATAATCAAACAAAGAAAGTTATTCAATTACCTCAACCCTTTTGTCACTAGAAAGGTTACCTGT
This sequence comes from Prosopis cineraria, assembly GCF_029017545.1. NCBI lineage: Eukaryota > Viridiplantae > Streptophyta > Magnoliopsida > Fabales > Fabaceae > Prosopis > Prosopis cineraria. The sequence continues at coordinate 36,271,035 of NW_026555342.1, forward strand.
GGATTTCAACCACCGCTATATCTTATCTCAAGCTTCCTTTTTCTACTCACACGTCTAATATGCCAATCTGAACACATTTGGTACATTTTAGTCATTTAATCCATTTTGACAAAAAAAACTCATATTTACTACTTAGGGCTATATTCATTTATAAACTCTTTTTCATTTATCCATTCTAGGTCTATTACTATCCTATTACTACTTTACATCACCTCAACCGATCTTATTTCACTCAAACACAATTTTGCCCTAAACTTTCTCTCTCTAAGGGCTCAAATTGAGCCTATGTGTTCAAAGCTTTACCGTTCAGCTTTAAACTAGTTACAAAGCTCTAATTTAACTTTTAAGAAACTTTTTATTGCTATTGGACAAGAATCAAACCCCTTAAATTCCACCGATTCAATTTCCCTATAACTCATTTTTAGAAAAATTTGTGTAGAATGGAAGGTAAGAGTTATACATAGCTTACCTGACAAGTAATCAATCAGAAGCACCTTCCACTTACCTGAAATAGATTGCTTTAGCTTCTCAACCCTTCTCCTCTACTCCTCTCGTGTGTTTTTAAATTTTACTCTTCTGAAATTTCAAAAATTTCATGACTTATGAAGGCAATTTATGGTCCATGAGATTTATTTTCATCATGTACACTTGCTTTGACCTGAAATGCACTCCTTTCACACATATCTGTTCATACAATACACCAACAAGTCAATTTAACAAGTAATCATCCAAATCTCTAATCCCACACTAATAACCATTGTCCCTTGATTAACCTCTAATCACGGGATTAAGAAATTCATGATGTTACAATTCTTCCATCCTTTTAAGAATTTTGGCCCCAAAATTCATAAAACACTTTAACACATACCTAAGGAAATAGATGGGGATACTGTTGCCTCATTTTATCCTCTGTCTCCCAAGTAGTATCACCAGGGGCCATGCCTTGCTAAAAAATTTTAGCTAATCGTGTGATCTTGTTTCTCAATTGCTTTACATCTATGATTCACTCTAGCTCAGCCTTATAGGTCAAATTCTTTAACAGTTCATCTCCTCTGGTTCTAATACATATGAAGGATTAGGTTAGTACTTCTTGAGTTGTGATACGTGAAACACGTCATGTACACCAGACAACTATGGTGGTAAAGCAATTCAATAGGCAACTGGTTGAATCCTTTCTAAAATCTCAAAAGGACCAACTAATCTAGGAGTCAACTTCTTAGCTCTTATCAACCTCCCGATTCTCGTCACTGGTGTAACCCTTAGAAATACATAGTCTCCTACTAGGAACTCTAACGGCCTTTTAAGCCTATCTGTGTAACTCTTATGCCTACTTTGAGCCGTTAACAACTTTTTCCTAATCAATTCAATCTTTTGAGTCATTTGATTCACAATATCCAATCCCAATGTACTCCTTTCACTCAACTTTGTCCAACAAAGAGGCGATCTATATTTCTTCCTATACAATACTTCATATGGTGCCATTTGTATACTAAAGTGGTAACTATTATTGTAAGCAAACTCAGCCAAAGGGAGATGGCTATCCCAACTACCTTTCAACTCTAATATACAGGCTCTCAGCATATCCTCTAAAGTCTGCATGGTTCATTCTTTCTACCCATTTGTCTGTGGGTGATACGCATGCTGACTCTTAACTCAGTACCTATGGCACGCTGTGAAGCTCCCCAAAACTTGGAAGTAAATCTTAGATCTCTATTAGATACTATACTCTTTGGCACACCATGTAGTCTCACTACTTCTCGGATATAGATCTCTGCCAACTTTTTTAGAGAATCACTTATTTGAATAGCTAGAAAATTAGCTGATTTCAAAAGTCTGTCGACTATAACCCAAATGGCATCATGTCCTGACTATATTCTTGGTAACCCAGTTATGAAAGTCCTATATCCACTTAGGAATATCCAATGGTTGCAACATTCTTGTTAGTCTTTGCTGCTCTATTTTCACCTTTTGATAGGTCAAACATCGAGTCACGAACTCTATAACATCTTTCTTCATACTAGGCCACCACCAATACTGCCTCACATCCTGGTACATCTTTGTAGCTCTCAGATGAATTATGTACTTACTATAATGAGCCTCACTCAAGATCACCTTTCTCATATCAACATTATCAGGAACACAAATCCTATCCTGATCAACCGCAAAACTATCATCATTAAAAACTGAAATCAATGACTTGATCCGCTTTGATTTCTTCTCTAATCTCCAAAAGACTCTCATCTTCTAGTTCACCATTCTTAACTCCTTCCAGAAATCATTGCTAATCTCTGTAGAATAGGCAGCAACTAATGCTTTCAATGGCGCATCCTGTTATGACTCAACAGACAACTCCATCAATCTGTGCTCTCGTACCATTAAGCTTGCCACACACAAAGTCTTCTAGCTCAATACATCGATAACCACATTAGCTATACCTGGATGGTATCTCAATTTAAAATTAAAATCCTTAAGAAGCTCCATCCATCTTCTCTGCCTCATATTTAGCTCCTTTTGATCCACCTGGTATTTCAGACTCTTATGGTTGCTAAACACAGCAAACACTGCACCATACAAGTAATGGTGCCAGATCTTTAGAGCAAACACCACTGCTGCAAGCTTTGAATAATGTGTAGGATAGTTTTCTTCATGCAGTCTTAATTGTCATGGAGTATATGCTACAACCCAACTATCTTGCTCAACACACATCTAAGACCTCTCAAAGATGCATCTGTATACACCTTATAATGTAACCTTAGATTAGGGATAATCAACACTAGTGCTGTGGTTAACTTCTCTTTCAACTTCCGAAATGCCACATCATACTAGTCATCCCATATGTAAGGTTGATCTTTCCTTATTAGTTTAGTCAAAGAAGAAGCTATTTGAGAAAATTCTTGGATAAATTGTCTATAATACCTAGCTAATCCTAGAAAATTATGTATATCCATGACTGAACTGGGGCATTCTCACTTCAACACTGTATCAACCTTATCCGATACATAGAAATTCCACTCGTCGACATCACGTGTCTAAAAAATTGCACTTCTCTCAACCAAAATTCATACTTACTAAGCTTGGAATACAACTTCTTATCTCTCAGAATTTGAAGTATCGTCCTCAAATGCTTCGCATGCTACTCCTCATTCTCATAATAGATTAGAATGTTATCTATAAAGACCATTATAAATTGATCCAACCACGACCTAAAGATTCAGTTCATATAATCTATGAACACAGCTATCGTATTGATCAAACCAAATGGCATAACTAAAAACTCATAATGCCCATAACAAGTTTTGAATGTTGTCTTGGGTATATCTACTGCATTGACTCTCAATTGATGATACCCTGACCTCAAATCAATCTTAGAAAAGACTAAGGCACCAGCCAATTGATCTAAAAGATAATCTATCCTTGGCAAAGGATACTTGTTCTTCATAGTCACCTTATTCAACTGCCAATAGTCTATGCAAAGTTATAAACTACCATTCTTCTTCCTCATGAACAATATTGGAAATCCCCAGGGTGATATACTTAGTCTGATGAATCCTTTCTTTAATAAGTCTTCAATCTGCTTCTTTAACTTAGCCAATTTCGATGGCCACATTCTATATGGGGCCTTTGATATTGGTTTTGTTCCAGGAACCAAATCAATTGAGAACTCAACTTCCCTTTCAAGAGGTAATTTAGTTACTTCATCTGAAAACACCTCAAAGAATTCACTTACTATCCCAATCTTCTCGATTGCACCATCATACACCATATCAACTGTAAAGAATATCATATAGGCATCACAACCTTGTCGGATCAACTTTTCAGCACTCATTACTGATAGGAATCTAAGCTGCTCTAAACAATCCACTGTTGCTCACAACACTAGCAGTGAAACCACCTTTCCGGCATAATCAAGCATAGCATTATTCACTGCTAGCCAATCCATGCCAATAATCACATCTATTCCTCTCATAGGAATACAAATCAGATCGATCTTGGAAATTCTATCGTCAAATCGAATCTCCACATTTTGATAAGTCTTACTTGTAATACTAGATAATCTAGAAGGCGTCGTTACTTTAATAAGCTAGGCAATCCTTGCAAAGACAAGTTTAATCTATCCACACACTCCTCAGACACAAAAGAATGTGTGGTACTTGAATCAAACAGTGCCTCTACTTTGTGACCATTGACAGAAATCATACCTCTAATCAAGTTCAAAGATGCTCTAGCCTCTTCCTATATAACTGCCAACACTCTGCCAACACTCTTCCATATATGTTGCACTGGGGTGTCCTTCCGGTACTCAGAGTCAGAGCTGGTGTAATGTCTGCCTTGATATTACTAAAATTTACTATACAATCAAAACAAACAATTATAATTAGAAGTTATAGATTACTCCTAAGTTCACAGTAAAATACATAAGGGATAAAGCTAACAATCCTTTGAATTAATTTGAAATATTTGGGATCCTATAAAAACCTTTCAAATAGGTAGTTTGAGCTCAAACTTAATGATTTTTAAAGGTATTAGAAGCATGAAAAATTTTTGGGAAGCAAAACACTTAAAAATAGGGCTAAAAAATGTCATTTTTGAGTATTTTAATACATGCACCACGGTTCATGGGCCATGGGCCATGGCATGTGGCACAAAGAGACCAATTGGGCAGCTGTACCATGCACTGTGGCTTGTACACAATGCGTCACAGCGCACATGTCCTGTTTGCATCCGATGTTTGATTTTGCTGTCATGACAGCTTTTTGGGACGAACTTCAAATGCATGCCATGTTTGCATCCGATGTTCGATTGGAGTGATTTAAGCGCCCATACGAAGCTTATTTAATAAGCTAACTAATGGTATGAGTTTTGTTATGATCCGACACCATATGAGAATTTTAAACACACGAATACAAAAGTTAGTTTTTAAAGTGATTTTCAAGCATCCAAGTACCCAAAACTCAAAACTTATATCATTAACCCATTTTGAGGCTTAAACCAAGTCTAGTGGACCAAAATACACCTGATTAAGCATTTAACCACATAAAAACATACCAAACACAAAATTTGGCTACTTAATGCTAATTTCACCCAACATGGCCAAAACATAAAATCAATACCACATATACCATTTAGCCTCTATTGCCATATAATACTTCACATATATATTATCACTACATGTATATAACATTCCTTGCACTTGTATTAGTATTTTAGCCCATCACCATAAAAATCACCATATATTCACATCATATACAATGTTGGGCTAAAATACAAAATATCATAGTATAATACAAGTGCAACCAATCAAAATGACATGCATTCCTACTTGGCAACTCATGTTATCATCCATATGAGTTTACATACATAACTCAAAATAAAATCGAGCTTTGCAATGGTAATGTAGCAAGTGTGCTAGCCCTTGCTCGATTCCTTCCCTTACTCAGACTCAGCGGTAGAACCTATAAAATGATAACCACGGGGTGAGATAAAAATCTCAATAACTAAGATAATCTACATTATTGATTAACATGTCAAGTTATAAACAAGTCTTAAAATAAGCATAATATATAATCACCATAATTCAAATGCTTGATCACTAATCATTCGATCCTCCAATACTCCTGACCAAATCAGTAGGCCATTTTATGGAACTAAACCATATGTATGGTTCCCAAGCTCACCATCCATGGTAGGACTACCCGACCAAGGTGTTCTAAATGACTTTTAGACTATAGGTTTCCCTTATTACAAGTGATTGGGGTGTCGTTACTTCAACATCACATCCTAAGGATGTTAAAGGGTATAGTCTCCAAGTCCGCACCCTTTTGTGTACTAAGGAGAGTAAGTCTCCAACACCACACCCTTTTTCGAGCACTAAGGAGAAATATGAGTTGCACTTGGCGTCTTGAAGTGCCAGCCAGTGCCATATGGACTTAATCTCCACTAACTCCACTAGGGTGACCTCCCACGCTCTAATATGTCACATTTCACTACATATCTCCACTTAACCATGCATAAACCACTTTTTAAACCAACACAATAAAGCTTACCATTTACCTCAAAAGCACAACATTTTACAAATTAATACTCCACTCATTTTCTAAAATAGTTAACTTTTACAAAATTTATACATATATACATAACAAATCATACAAGAATAACTTGAGAATAACTTATACAAGGCAATAAATAATACAAATTATCTAGTTACCTAAACCCTTTTGTTACTAAAAGGGTTACTCGTGGTACTAAATCTCTTCTTGTGTTAAGGCAAGTCTTTCCATACCATAATCCTCTCCCCTCACCTCCCTTTCCCTCCAACCCCTCCCCTCCCCTCCCTTCCCCTTGAATCAAACAGGGCCTTAATATCTCAACTTATCACACTTCAAAACCCCATGATCAAGTTAGGGCTTAATCCAACTTTCACCAAACAACAAAGTAGCTTCATATTACCACTTATCCAAGGTTAAAAAACTTAAATCAAACCTTTAAAATTAATTTAAATCTTTAAAACATAAATTCGTAGCTTAATCCATTCAAAGAAAATTCTATCATTTCCAAATTCTATGAAAATGGGATGAACAAGCAGAGGAGAAGGGTGGGAAACTTACTCAAGAGTTTGAAGGCCCAATTTAGCTTCAAAATCCTCCTAAAATGATGCCTTAACAGTGCCCAAAGCCTTCACCTTCGTGTCCCAGGTCTTTTCCCCACAAAACTGCCTTTTTCTAATGATCTTTATTTTTTATGCTGTTTGTGCTATGCCGTGCATTGCAGTGCACGACGCACAAGCCACGGCTCATGATGTGGCAAGCAAAATGTCATTTTTGATCCCCCGATGCCACCTGATTTGATCCAACTTCTATCCTAACTCAATTTAGAGCCAAATATAACCCAAAAAGCCAATTAGCAACCCAAAAATATAATTAAATTAATTAATTATCTTTTTAACTAATTTATCCCTTAAATAGTCAATTTATTCTAGATTTGAAGTTTTTAGATATTACAGCTGGAACATTTGACGCTTGCTTCAAAGATTGTGGAGGCCCAATTCTCACACCCCCACCTCTTTACATTGACCCTTTATGCATAGGTCAAGATTGAGATCCCTTACCGAAACCTCTCCTTGCAAAAGAATTGGAACTTCTTGCACTGAACCTAGGCTTCTTTGAAATTCCACCAATTGGACCCAAAAAAGATAAAAACCTCCCCATATGATCTCTCCTCTTCTCGGCACATTTTCTCATACGTAGCCACATCAAGCAATGCTGTTTACTGGCAATACTCGGGTCTCATCTTTTCTAATAACCGCCAAGCTTTCCACTTTGTATCACTACTGTGTTGGAGGTATGTGGAGTAAGCCGATAGGTCGTTAAACCTCCTTATAAACTCTTTTTCATTAAGGTCTCCCTGGTTGAAAGCATGAAATTCTTCTTCCTTCTCGGTTCTGAACGAGACTGGGAAATACTGATCAAAGAACACTTTCTTGAACTCATCCCAGCTCAATCGAATACCACCGATCGGCCTCACAGACTCCCACTACTTCTTGGTAGCACTCACTAGCTGCACCGTGACCAGGATAACCTTTTGCTTAAAGGTACAACGCACCACCTCAAAGATGGTTTCCATTCGCTCAATCCATATTTCTGCTTACCCCTCTCTTATACTACCATCAAATGCAAGCATGTTAAATCAAACAAACATCTTCCAAGCATGATTGATAGATGGATTGGTGCCAAAAATCTCTGGTCTGCTACTCGAACCCTGAGATAGTCTAGGTCTACTATGTGCTTCCTTATGCACTAGAATATTCTGAGCCTCAACTCTCCTTGCTCTCTACCTTTTAGGATCGTATCATGATCCCTTACAGTCTACCTTATATCTACCACCATATCCCTTAGCTCCTCAACATCTATCCCTTTATGACTGAACCAGTTGAACTTTTGACTCCCGCTTCTCCTCAACAATCTATCTAGACACCATAGTTCTAGCATGAGTGCCTCTCATACAAAGGACATCAAGGAAAGATTTATGTAATGAATAATTATAAGTTGCCATATCTCTAAATGAATGCATCAGTTACAATCAAGTCTCAAAACTTGAGAAACTGATACCAAAATTTGTAACCTCCTTCTATATCCTCTAAATAAAGGAGAAGATTATGGTGTTACCACATCACTCACAAAAATCAACAATCAAATATTTCATTTTTTGGGCCCCAGATTCAATTTACAAAATCATCAAAAATCATAATACAATCAGAGCAATGCGTAGCGAAAGATTCACACATTTGCATAATGTAAGATCTCCCTTACTAATCCCTAATTAACTCTGAAAACACAATAATCAAGGGATAAACCCTTAAAGGATTGTCAAAGTTGTAAAATTTCATAAAAAGAAATTTTCTCAAATCCTTTTAGAAAGGAATCTCAAATTCAACATTTCAAATATGAAATAATAGTTAATAAGCTCAAATTAGAGTTTGAAAGTAATGCGGAAGCTTGGAAATCAATTAAGACAAAAAAACATTGAGTTTGACAACTTAAAATTGATATTTATGCAGAAAATGACTCGTGCACTATAATGTCCATCTTGACATTACCAAAATTCATTACGCAATCACAATAATCAATCATAATTAGGAGCAAGGATTGCTCTTAAGCTCACATTATAAATATAAGGGTTAAACTAATAATCTTTTAAAAATAATTGTGGAATATTTGGGATCCCATAAAAACCCTATTGATAGTTTGAGCTCAAACTTAATGATTTATATAGGTATTGGAAGTATAGAAAAGTTTTGAAAAGCAAAACAATTCAAAACAGGGCCAAAAATGTCATTTTTGAGTGTTTTGGTCCATGCGCTGCGGCATGTGGCACAAAAAAGCCAAGTTTTCTCGCTGTACCGTGCACCACGGCTTGCGCAAAATGCACTGCAGCGTATGTGTCCATGACAGTAATGCTGTCATGACCGCTTTTCTAGATGAACTTTGAACATGCTCCATTTTCGCATCCGATGTCCGATTGGAGTGATTCAAGTGCCCACACGAAGATAATAAGCTAACTAATCATACAAGTTTCATTATAATCTGACACCGTATAAGAGTTTTAGACACTCGGATGCAAAAGTCAGTTTTTAAAGAGATTTTCAAGCATCCAAGTTCCCAAAACTCATAACTTATATCATTAACCCATTGTAAGCCTTGAATCAAGTCCAATATACCAAAATACACTTGAGTGACCAATCAAACACACAAAAACATACCAAACATAAAATTTGGCCGCTCAATGGCCATTTTGCCCAATATGGCCAAAATACACAATTAACATTACAAGTACTATTTGGCCTCTATTGCCACATAATACACTACAAATACATTGTCACCAATAGATAAAACATTCCTTGCACTTGTATTAGTATTTTAGCCCATCACCATAAAAATTCCCACATATTCACATCATATATAATTTAGGCTAAAATACAAAACAACATAGCATGAAATAAGTGCAACCAATCAAAATGATATGCATTCCTAGTTGGCAACATATAATATCACTCATATAAGTTTATGTACACGACTCAAAATGAAATCGGGCTTTACAACGAGAATGTAGCAAGTATGTTAGCCCTTTCCCGATTCCCTCCCTGGCTCAATCTCACCGGTGGAACCTGTAAAATGATAACCACAGGGTGAGATAAAAATCTCAGTAACTAAGACAATCTACATTATTGATTAACGTGCCAAGTCATAGACAAGAATTAAATCAATTAAAATAAGCACCACATATAAAATCACCACATAGATACATGCATGATCCCTAACCATCTGGTCCTCGAATACTCCCGACCGAACCAGTAGGCTATTTCATAGAACCAAACCATATGTATAGTCCCCAAGCTCACCATCCATAGTAGGACTACCCAACCAAGGTGTCCTAAACAACTTCTGGACTATTGTTTCCCCCTATTACAAGTAATTGGGGTGTCGTTACTCCAACACCGCATCCCAAGATGCTAAGGAGCATAATCTCCAACTCCGTACCCTTTTGGGTACTAAGGAGAGAAGTCTCCAACATCGCACCCATTTTCGGGTACTAAGGAGAGTAAGTGCTGCACCTGGCATCCCGAGATGCTAGCAATGCCATATAGACTTAATCTTCACTATCTTCACTAAAGTGACCTCCCATCGTCTAATATGCCACATTTCACCACATATCTCCACTTGACCATGTGTAAACAACTTTCCAAACAAATATAACAATCTTACCATTTACTTTAAAAATATAGAATTTCACAAAGCAATACTCCACTCATTTTCTAAATAGTTAACTTTTAAAGAATTTATACATATATACTCAACAAATCATAAAAAAGCAACTTGTGTCAAGGTAAGTCTTCCCACACTACAATCTACATCAACAAGTACTATATGTTAATTTTCAATTAACACAAGCACTATTAGCTAATAATAACCTCCCAATTCTCCCATTTCTCACTCATATTCTCAACAAAGAAGCTTGTTAAGATTAGAATTGTTCATACAATCCCTTTAAGTCTCCTTCTAACTCTATCACAACATAAAACTTAATATCTCAACTTATCACACTTCAAAATCCCATGATCAAGTTAGTTCTTGATCCAACTTCCACTAAACAACAAAGTAACTTCATATTACCATAAATCCAAGATTAATAAACCTAAATTAAACCTTTAGAGTCAATAGAAACCTTCAAAATATTGACTCATGGCTTAATCCAATCAGACCAAATTCTACCTCTTCCAAATCCCATGGAAAATGAGATGAAAAGGTAGAGGAGAAGGGTAGGAGACTTACTCAAGAGTTGAATGCTCAAATTATCTTCAAAAGCTCCTAAATTGATGCCCTAACAGTGCCCAAAGTTTTCCCCTTCGTGTTCTAGGTATTCCACCCTAAAATTTATCAATTTCTAATGATTTTTGAACTTTTAAGTTGCCTGCTGTGCCGTGCGCCGCAGAGCACGCTGCGCAAGCCGTGGCTCATGATGCAACAAGCAACAAGTTGATTTGGCTCCCCCGATGCCTCCCGACTTGATCTGAATTTTATCCTAACTCAATTTAGAGCCAAATATGACCCAAAAATCCAATTAGTAACTCAAAAACATAATTAAATAAATTAATTATATTTTTAACTAATTTATCCCTTAATTAATCAATTTTTCCATGTTTGAAGTTTTTGAATGTTACAGTTCTCCCCTCCTTTAAAGGAATTTTGCTCCCAAAGTTTAGCAACAACCACACACATACCTAAGGAAATAGATAGGGATACTGCTACTTCATTTTGTCCTCTGTCTCCCAGGTAGCATCACCAGGAGCCATTCCTTTCCACACTACCTTAACCAGTTGAATAGTCTTGTTCCACAATTCTTATCTTTAACATCCAATATTCATTCTAGCTCTACTCGATAAGTCATATTCTCTTGTAGCTCTACCTCTTCGGGTTCAATCACATGAGATGGATCAGGTTGATATTTCTTCAGTTGAGAAACATGAAAAACATCATGAATTCTAGATAATTGTGGTGGCAAGGCGATTTAGTAGGCAACCGGCCTAACTTTCTTGAGGATCTTAAATGGACCCATGAATCGAGGAGATAATTTCTTTGCTTTGATTGACCTCCCGATTCCCATCATAGGTGAAACTCTTAGAAAAATATGGTCACCAACCACAAACTCTAACGGCCTTTGTTGTTTATCCGCATAACTCTTCTGCCTACTCTGAGCTGTTAGAAGTTTCTGCCTTATCATTTGAATGTTTTGCATCATTTGATCTACAATATCTGGACCCATAATGCTTCTCTTACTCAGTTCAACCCAACAGAGAGGAGATCGACATTTTCTTCCATATAGTGCCTCATAGGGAGCCATCCCTATACTGGAGTGGAAACTATTATTGTAGGCAAACTTAGCCAAAGGAGGATGGCTATCCCAGTTGCCTCTCAATTTTAAGGTACAAGCTCTCAATATGTCCTCTAGAGTCTGTATAGTCCTTTCTGTCTGTCCATCAGTCTGTGGATGATATGCTGTGCTGAATCTCAATTCAGTACCAATTGCTCTCTGCAATGCTTTCTAAAAATTCGAGGTAAAGCTTGGATCACGATCAAAGACAATGTCCTTTGGCACCCTATGCAATCTTACAACTTCTCGAATGTATATCTCTGCTATCTTTTCTAATGAGTCACTTATTCATACTGCCAAGAAATGGGCTGACTTTGTCAATCTATCTACAATCACCTAGATATAATCATAACTGGATTGGGTTCTTGGTAATCCCAAAATGAAATCTATAGATATACTATCCCACTTCCACTTCGGTATCTCTAGTGGTTGTAAAGTTCTTGCTAGTCTCTGATGCTCGATTTTAACCTTTTGACAAATTAAACACTGAGACACAAAATCTGTAACATCCCTTTTCATTCCAAGCCACCACCAATACCGCTTCATATCCTGATACATCTTAGTTACTCCAGGGTGAATTGTATATATACTCTTATGTGCCTCATTCAGAATTTTCTTTCTCAAATCACCCTCATCTGGTACACAAACTCGATCTCGATACACATCATATCTATCATCACTGAAACCAAAGTTTATGGTTTGCCTTTCCTCCATATCTTCCCAAATTTTCAAAAGATACTCATCCTCAAGCTGTGCTGTCCTTAACTCTCTCCAAAACTCATTGGTAATTTCTGTGGAATGTAAACTATACAAAGTTAGTTCCGGTGAGTCATGCTGAATATCCAAGTAGGATTTCAGCAATTTGTGCTCTTGCACCATTAGACAAGTGACATGCAATGACTTTCAACTTAAGGCATCTGTAACCACATTTGCTTTCCCTGAATAGTATTTAAATTTAAAGCTATAGTCTTTCAAGAACTTTATCCACCTTCTTTACCTCATATTAAGTTCCTTCTGATCTACTAATATTTTAGGCTCTTGTGGTTACTGAAAATACTAAACACTGCTCCATACAAATAATGTCGCCAAATCTTTAATGCAAACACAACTGCAGCAAGCTCTAAGTCATGGGTCAAGTAAGTCTCTTCATGTGGCTTGAGCTATCTAGAGGCATAAGCTACTACCCGCTCATCTTGTATCAACACACATCCTAAACCCTTTAGAGATGCATCTGTATACACTTCATATGGCAATCGTGGATTAGGAATAATCAATACTGATGCCGTAGTCAATTTCTCCTTCAACTTTTGAAATGCAATCTCGCACTTGTCATCCCAAATGGACGGCTAATCTTTTCGAGTCAACCTAGTCAATAATGAAGCTATTTGAGAGAAACCCTAGATAAATATATGATAATATCTAGCCAATCCCAAAAAACTCTATATTTCAGTCACAAAACTAGGTCTTTCCCATTTCAACACTGCATCCACTTTATGCGGATCCACCATAATCCCTTCCGCCAACACAACATGTCCTAGAAATTGGACCTTTCGTAGCCAAAACTCACACTTGCTAAGCTTGGCATAGAGCTTGTTGTCTTTCAAAATTTATAGCATAATCCTCAATTACTTCGCATACTACTCTCATTTCAGAATATACCAGAATGTCGTCAATGAATACCATGACAAACTGATCTAGGTAAGGCCTAAATATGCGGTTCATGTAGTCCATAAAAACTGCAGGTGCATTTGTTAACTCAAATGGCATTACTAGGAACTCATAATGCCCATATCTGGTACAGAAAGCTATCTTGGGCACATCCTCTAAGTGCACTCTTAATTGATGGTATCCTAACCTCAGGTCAATTTTTGAGAAAACCAAAGCTCTCGCCAATTGATCTAACAAATCATCAATCCATGGTAAAGGATATTTGTTCTTCACCGTCCCCTTATTCAACTATCTATAATCAATACAAAGCTGTAAGCTACCGTCCTTCTTCTTAACAAATAACACAGGTGATCCCCAAGGTGACATACTGGGTCTAATAAATTCCTTTTCAAGTAACTCCTCTATCTGCTTCTTCAACTCAGCTAGCTCAGTTGGTGACATTCGATATGGTGCCTTTGAGATTGGTTCAGTTCCTGGCACTAGGTCTATCGTGAATTCTACTTCCCTTTCTGGAGGCAAACCGGATATATCATCTGTAAAATACCTCAGGGAATTCATTCACTACCCCAATCTTATCAATACTTCCATCGTAGACCCCATGCACTGAGAAGAAAACCATATAAGCCATACACCCTTGTTGCATCAATTTCTTTGCTTGTACCACTGATAAGAACTTAGACTCGTTAGGGATATTAGCCGGTGTAGTATGTACCGGTAACAAAACTGTCTTCCTAGCACAGTCCAAAGTGGCATTATTTACCATCAACTAATCCATATCGATAATCATGTCCAAACCCTTCATAGGAATTTGGACCAAATTGAAAGTAGTTGAATGATTTTCAAAACCTCACTTCTACATTCAAACATGCTTTACTGGTCATATCAGATGACCCAGATAGTGTAGATACTTTAATCACATAAAGTAATTCATGCAAAGGAAGTCCCAACCTTTCTACATATTCATATAAAATAAATGAATGTGTAGCATTGAAATCAAACAATACTTCAATTTTTTGCTCGCAGATAGAAATAATACCTTTTATCAAGTTCACCGATGCTCTTGCCTCCTCCTGAGATAGTGTGTAGACTCATCCTGTAATAGTAGTTCTCTACTCTACCATCTCCGCTCTTCCCTGGGGGCATTATCTTGCTAGATGGCCAGGTCTCCCACATTTAAAACATACCAAGCACCTCCCAGGATGTGACCGCCCACACTTAGCACATAATGGTAGTCGAGTGGTACTCAAGGTCAGGACAGGCATATTAGAACCCTGTTGGGATGGTTATGGAATACTAGAACTCCTAAATCCACCCCTTTGAAACGTTCCTCGAGTCTGTGATCCTCTAACAAAACTCTTCTTGCCTGGTGCTGCAGAACTACTCGGGCCATAACTCGTCTTCTTCAAGACTCCTCTAGAAGGGCCTAGGGAGGACGAGAACCTCCCATGACTATCTCATCTCTTTATGTTTCTACTTCCCAACCCCTTCTTGCTGCAATTCAGAGCCGATTACACATGTCAGCGTATGTGGTTACTCCTAACAAAGCAATTTGCTATTTATATTCAGGCCTTATCTTTTCCAAAAGTCTCTTGGCCTTCCACTCGCTATCATTTGTCTCATTCAGATAAGTAAAAAATTTTGATAGCTGATTAAACTTCTGAATGAATGCTTCCTCATCAAGGTCTCCCTGCCAAAATGCATGGAACTCGGCTTCCTTCTCATCTCTAAATACTGGAGGAAAATGATGATCAAAGAACATTTCCTTGAATTGTTCCCATGTTAGCTGGCGTCCATCCACTGGTCTTGTGGAATTCCACTAGTGTTTAGCATCTTCAACTAGATACACTGTGGCCATGATCACCTTCTATTCCGTAGAGCACGGTACCACCTCAAAGATGGTTTCAACTCTCTCTATCCATTTCTCTGCTTCTCCTTCCTTCATAGTTCCATTAAAGGTTAGAGGGTTAAACTGAGAAAAAGTCCTCCATGCTCGATCAATAGCCATCCCTTGAACATCTCCATCCACTCTCATCCCAGACGATCCAGGTCTACTACCAGAACTATGAGATGGTTCTAATCTGCTCTCATGAGCTTCCTCTATCTCCTTTATTCCTCCTCACAGACCTCTATTATGGAGCAGAACATTATGGTCTTGAACAATTCTCTAAATATTCCTCATCATATCCCGTAATTCTTCTAGAATTGCATCATTACCTTGGTATCTCTGGCTGTACCTCTAGTATAGGCCCATCATTCTCTGGTAAATTGCTGAGTGAATTATTGACATTTTGAGTACTTCTTCTAACTATTTTCACCCCTCCTAAGGAAGAAACCAAGTAGAAAAGGGGAATTAGTGGGAAATAAAGGAAATGGGACAAAGGAAAAGAGTTGTGTACATAAAGTTGCCAACTAATGGGAATGAATGCAATAGAGACATTAGCATAATCAGATCTCACAACCTGAGAAACTAATACCAAAATGTAATGTCCACCTTGACATTATCAAAATTCACCACACAATCATAACAAACAATCATAATTAGGAGCAAGGATTGTTCCTAAGCTCACATATAAGGGTTAAAACAAGTAATCCTTTAGAAATAATTTTGGAAAATTTAGGATCCCATAAAAAAAACCCTCAAATTGATAGTTTGAGAGCTCAAACTTAATGATTTAAAAGGTATTGAAAGCATGAAAAGTTTAGGAAGCAAAACACTTCAAAACAGGGCCAAAATGTCATTTTTGAGTGTTTTGGTCTATACGCCGCGGCTTGTGGTCCATGCGCCACGGCATGTGGCACAGAAAGTCAAGTTTTTCTCGCTGTACTGTGCACCATGGCTTGTATGAAATGTGCTACGGCGCACGTGTCCATGACAGCTTTCTGAACAAACTTCAAACGCACGCCGTTTTTTGTATCTGATATCTGATTGGAGTAATTCAAGCACCCACGCAAAGCTTATTCAATAAGCTAACTAATGGTACAAGTTTCGTTACAATCCGACACTGTATGAAAAATTTAGACACTCGATGTAAAAGTCAGTTTTTAAAGAGATTTTCAAGCATCCAAGTACCTAAAACTCATAACTTATACCATTAACCCATAGTAAGCTTGAACCAAGAGTCCAATGGACTAAAATACACTTGAGTGACCAATCAAACACACAAAAAACATACCAAACACAAAATTTGGCACTCAATGGCCATTTTGCCTAATATGGCCAAAATACCAACAAAACAACACAATATAAACTATTTGGCCTCTATTGCCACATAATACACTACAAAATACATTGTCACTACATAGATAAAACATTCCTTGCACTTGTATTAGTGTTTTAGCCCATCACCATAAAAATTCCTGCATATTCACATCATATACAATATTGGGCTAAAATACAAAACAACATAGTATGAAACAAGTGCAACCAATCAAAATGATATGCATTCCTAGTTGGTCCTGATTCCCTCCCTGGCTCAGTCTCACTGGTAGCACCTATAAAATGATAACCACGGGTGAGATAAAAATCTCAGTAACTAAGATAATCTACATTATTGATTAACTTGCCAAGTCATAGACAAGCCTTAAATCAATTAAAATAAGCACCACATATCAAATCACCATATAGATACATGCATGATCCCTAACCATCTGGTCCTCGAATACTCTCGACCAAACCAGTAGGCTATTTCACAGAACCAAACTACATATATGGTCCCCAAGCTCACCATCCATGGCAGGACTACCCAGCCAAGGTGTCCTTAAACTACTTCTGGACTACTGTTTCCCCCTATTACAAGTAATTAGGGTCATTACTCCAACACTACATCCCATAGATGCTAAGAGTATAATCTCCAACTCCGCACCCTTTTGGGTACTAAGGAGAGAAGTCTCCAACACCGCACCCATTTTCGGGCACTAAGGAGAGTAAATACTGCATCTGGCGTCTCGAGGTGCTAGCATGCCATAGGACTTTAATCTTCACTATCTCCACTAGGGTGACCTCCCACCCTCTAATATGCCACATTTCACCACTTATCTCCACTTGACCATGCGTAAATAACTTTCTAAACAAATATAACAAATCTTACTTACCATTTACTTCCAAAATATAGAATTTCACAAAGTAATACTCCACTCATTTTCTAAAATAGTTAACCTTTAAAGATTTATACATATATACTCAACAAATCATAGAAAAGAATAACTTTTACAAGGTAAATAAATAATGTAAATTATCTAGTTACCACAACCCTTTTGTTACTAAAGGGTTATCCGTGGTACTATTTCTTCTTGTGTCAAGGTAAGTCTTCCCACACACACAATCTACATCAACAAGTACTATATGTTAATTTTCAATTAATACAAGCACTATTAGCTAATAATAACCTCCCAATTCTCCCATTTCTCACTCATATTCTCAACAAAGAGGCTTGTTAAGATTATAATTTATTCATACAATCCCTTTAAGTCTCTTTCTAACTCTATCACAACATAAAACTTAATATCTCAACTTATACACTTAAAATCCTGTGATCAAGTTTAGGGCTTGATCCAACTTCCACTAAACAATAAAGTAACTTCATATTACTATAAATTCAAGATTAATAAACCTAATTAACCTTTAGAGTCAATAGAAACCTTCAAACATTGACTCATGTGTTAATCCAATCAGACCAATTCTGCCTCTTCCAAATCCCATGGAAAATGGAGATGAAAAGGTAGAGGAGAAAGGTAGGAAACTTACTCAAGAGTTTGAAGGCTCAAATTATCTTCAAAAAGCTCCCAAATTAATGCCCTAGTAGTACCCAAAGTTGCCCCTTTCGTGTTCTAGGTTTCCACCCCAAAATCTGTCAATTTCTGATAATTTTTGAACTTTTAAGTTGCCTGTTGTGCCGTGTGCCGTAGCGCACATGCCACGCAAGTTGCAGGTCACAACGTAGCAAGCAATAAATTGATTTTGCTTCCCCCGATGCCTCCTGACTTGATCTGACTTTCATCCTAACTCAATTTAGAGCTAAATATGACCCAAAAATCTAATTAGCAACCCAAAAACATAATTAAATAAATTAATCAAATTTT
>NW_026555342.1:36289806-36339467 GCF_029017545.1 Prosopis cineraria
AAGCCAAGCTAGTAGCTAGAGGTTATAATCAAGAAGAAAGTATTGTTATGATAAAACATTTGCCTTGTTGCTAGACTTGAGGCTATTAGACTTTTACTTACTTTTGCTTGTTAAAGGATTTTAACCTTTATCAAATGGATGTTAAAAGTCTCTCTTAAATAGAGGAATAGTAGATAACATCTTATTCTTTCAATTGAAGGAAGTGATATTATAGTAGTTCAAATATATGTTAATGATATCATTTTTGAGCTACTATGAAGTTCTTTGTAAGAATTTTACTAAGCTTTATGCAAGTTGAATTTGAGATGTCCATGATAGGGGAGTGAACTTCTTCTCAGATTACCAATCCAGCAAAGGAGAGATGACATCTTCATAAGTCAAACTAAATAAACTCAACAACTATTGAAGAAGTTTGGGTTCGAAAATTCCTGTCTAACCAATATCCCCATGAGTGCTTTGATCAAGATAAACAAGAATGAAAAAGGAAAGAAGGTGAATCAAGTGAGATTGAGGAAAATGATTGGATCCTTGTTATACCTCACTGCTTGTAGACCTGATGTTAATGTTTAGTGTTTTGTATGTATGCAAGATTTCAATTCGACCCTAGAGAGTCTCATTTAAAAGCTATGAAAAGGTCTTAAATATCTAAATGGCACACCATAGTTGGGACTTTTGTTTCCCAAAGAGTCAGCTTGAGTTGATCACCCTATTTAGATGCTGATCACGTTGGATATAAAATTAATAGAAAAGAGCACAAGTGAAACATGTTAATTTTTAGAGGCTCACAAATTTCATGGTTCAGCAAAAAAGCAAATAGCATGTCCCTCTCTTCATGTGAAGCTAATATTTGGTTGCTGGAAGTTGTTGTGCACAAATCTTGTGGCTGAAGCAATAATTAGAAGATTTGGAAATTTATCTCAAGAAAAATTTCAATTAGATATGACAACATAAGTACTATCAATTTAGCAAAGAATCTATCTATCACTCAAGAACTAAGCATATTGATATAAGG
This sequence comes from Prosopis cineraria, assembly GCF_029017545.1. Classification (NCBI taxonomy): domain Eukaryota; kingdom Viridiplantae; phylum Streptophyta; class Magnoliopsida; order Fabales; family Fabaceae; genus Prosopis; species Prosopis cineraria. Next base: position 36,290,819 of record NW_026555342.1, read on the forward strand.
CATCATTTCCTAAAAGATCATGTGTAAAAGAAGAACATTGTGCTGGAGTTTGTCCCAACCACTGAGAAATTAGCAAATATATTCACCAAACCTCTAGCTGAAGAACATTTAATTTATAAGAAGGGAATTGAGAATGGTAAATCCCAATAAGTTGTGATGTGTTTTAAAGTTCAATCTTATTATATTTGAATCTTTTACTAACTTAATGTTTGAAGTAGTTATAAATTGTTTTGCAAGGCTCACACTATTGGCTTTTTGGATTGAATTGGGATGATCCTCAAAGAGAAAATTAGTAAATTAGGTATTATGTTATTATGAGAGCTGTTTTCTCTACGTTTTTAGGATATTTTCAGCTACATGCTGAGTCACGTGTGAAATGCTTCACAAAAATATGGCTTATATGAGGCATGACCCAAACAAGTTTCAAGTGTGAAATGTCACATAGAAAGCTACCTTTCTTGAGTCATGACAAATCATATGTGAAAGCACTTGTGCCTCAAGCATAAATTGTCATATAGAGAGATATTACTTTAAGCCATGACAAATCAAGTGTAAAGGTTGAAGCTTCCCTTACGTGAAATGTGCTTCTAAAAGTCTTTCTTTGTTGTCTTAGACATATCATACGTGAATTAGCATGAGCCAAAATGTCAAATTCTAAATTGCACTATGTGGACAATCAAGCATGAAACTTACTAAGTCTCAAGCATAAAACATCCATATAAACTGAAGAAATGATAAATCACATGTGAATCACTTCTTACCATGCATGAATGGCTTATTGCTATATATACCCTTCATGTTAGATCCTTCATTTCATGTGTGCTCTAACATTCTAATATGTAACTCTCCTTCATTCTTAACTGCTTTCTTGATCCTTCACTGATCATTATAGTGTTGAAATTCATTACCCATCCTTCATAAATACTATTTTGTATCTTAAATTCCTCCAATTTCCTCTTAATCTTCAACCTAGCCTTTCTTTCTATTATCTCTAAAATGTCCTGTACTAAGGAAATTGGGAGGAAACAGAGCTTTGAAGTGACAAAGAAGAGGAAATTCATGAAAGCATTGATTGAAAAAGCTAGTAAATCACTAGCCCAACCATTTAAAAAGAGCATAACTCCAAGAATTACAAGGGAGCCTCTGACAGAATCCACACCTTTAAGTTAACAAGATGAGTTGACAAGACTGGAAAGAGAATTGTCTAAAGATGGCATAAATGTGCCTTCTAGTGACATTTTTAGGTGAGTATAAGAGAAGGGAAGCTGCTCAACTCAAAACACTAAACCACACAATAAAAAAAAATTCTCTTCTAGAGTGGTGGTCACTAGATATTTCACCAAGTATGATTCATTTATTAAGGCTCACAACTTTGATATTGATGAATACTTAAGTGACTACAAGGGTTTGTGAGCTAAATATCAGTTATTCCCCATAGGTCATCAAAGCTTTTTATGCACGCTTTGACTAGGACAAAAACAAGAAGACTTACAAGGCTCAAGTGAGAGGCTGTCCTACGTTCTTCATTTCCAAAAGCTTAACACATATTCTGGGAATTGACGCAGAAGGCTTGGAGCTACAAGAATATCATAGAGCTACTCAGAAGGATGCTCTAAGATTTCACTTTGTGGGGGAGAAGTACAAGACAATTATGATGACTGAGGAAGTGCTTGAGGAAGTACTAAAGCTAAGGTTCTCTTTCAAACCAACCAATTTCCCCTTCAAGCACCAAATGCTAGCATATGTAGTAGGGAGATTCTTTATTAACAAAAGGACTACATTCAATATGAATTTGAAGAAGATACAAGAAGTCAATATTTCACTACATATTTTCAAAGATGCTATATGTGTCCAAGATGGACTTCAAGAAGAAGGACAGGAATCTCCACTTTCTAACATTATCTCAACAACTCTAAGGAGATTTAGAATTAATCACATTGAAGGAATTGTTGTAGAGCCTAAAAAAGTTCAAGGATACTACACTCTCCAAGATGAGATTCAAACTAATTGGGAAGGATTTTGTCCCAAAAGAAGAGGATGAGTTTATTGATGTGGCAGAAACAAGGAAGGGAAGAATATGAAGAGGAAGGCTAAAGATACTGAAGCCTCTTGATCTTAATCTTTGCCACATATACCTGCCCCTCAAGTGATATGTCTAATGCCTTCCTTTACAAGATTTTGAATGGAATTGAAGGCAAGTTGGATCAAGCTGTGGTTCATCTGAAAAATGATATAAAAGGACTGGTGATATGATGCTTTATGTAAATGATAAATTAGATAGAATAATAGATCACCTTGGCATTTCTAAGGCTCAAGGAGGAGACATAAGGAAGGAAGGTCAAGCTAGTCTATCTAAATTCATATAAGGTTATGTACACATTGTCTCCTCTTCCTTAACCTCCAGAACTAAATATGTCACACACCTCACCTTTTCAAATACCTTCACCACATGAACCTTCTTCTTATAAACAAGAAAACCTCCTCTTCCACCAAGACCAAGAATCCTCCATCTATCATCAGATTGAGACTCAACCATAAGACTCAACTCATCATACCAAGTCTCAAACAAAATCTCTAAGCCATCAAGGCACATCTAAGCCAATTCATCCTTTCAATAGCCTACTTATTCTTGACCTTCCATCACCACCAAAATATATGATACTTCAATATTTAAAGGACTATATGAAGTTATAGCTGATATCAGTGTTACTAAACTTGTTGGTATACTCACCAAACATGTTGGAGAGCTAGCCACTCCCTCTTCCATTCCTATTCTTGTGACTTCTCCAGCCCTTTCTTTTGCCCAATCTATAACTAAAACCTTCCAAAGGAAGAAATCTATCCCTAAATACAAACACACCAAGCCTTCCCTTCATCTAGAACATCTTCTTGTTCAGGAGACAATTGTTGAAGAACCTGAAGATCAAGGCACTGAAGGCCAACTTCAATAGCAAGACTAAGAGAATATGACCACTAAAGGTCAAACTGATGATCATGACTAAGGGATTCAACTTGAAGATGTTAGAGTTACTGATGGTTTAAAAGTTGCATTGGATCCCATTCCTCCTATAGACCCAAATGACTCTTCTATATGAGCTATGGTTCCTTCTACTCAACCTACAACCCAGACTCTCTATCTAATTAAGAGGTCTTGGAAGCCTATCTTCAATCCAGCATTCACCCTCTCTTAGGAAGGTCTATATATTTTTGATGATGCCAAAGAGGAAGAAATACTAGACTATAGGATTAAGGAGGAGTTGTAGTAGGATTTCATAGACTATAGGGGGAATTTTCTTAGTTTTTGGAGGAATAAGTAACAAGGTTTTGTATAATCATTGATAAATTATTCTAACACTTCTTGTATCTTGTTATTTATCAATGAAATATTTTGTTCAATTCATTCATGTCTTTAAATTTCAAGTTCATTATTCTGTACTTACATTTTTAAACTCCTATGCCTGATTAAGGGGGATTATTTTATTGAATAGAACTAAGAACCTTGATCTTAGTCTTTTTGTCATCATAAAAAAGGGGGAGAATGTTGAATCATATGTTTTGATGATTACAAAACTAAGAGAAGAGGTGTGTATTATGCATGCAGATACATAAAGATTCATGGATGAGACAAAACCTTTAAGAGAATGAAGAATAAAGAGAAGAAGAAGATTTACAGGATAAATTATTTATTTCTCATAGATTCAATGTGAAAGCTATGAGAGCTTAATCACATGTTATCAACTTCAAAATGAATACATCATCTTAGGCTCATAAGTATTTTGTGCATCTTAAGACTTGTCTTAGTCAGTTCAAGCTTGGGGTTTATGACATTCTAGCTTGAATTGGATCATAAAAGTTAAGGTTTTCTTTGTCTGATGTTTCACATATGATTAAGAATTGTCCCATATGTGATTTGTCACCCTAGGCATACTAACTGACGTTTCACATTGACGAAGCCCTAAGTCGCTTTAGGCCATCAATAAAAACTAGAATGTAGTTGGCAGTATTCTAGGTCATCTCCCAAGAGAGCAAATACATATAAACTTTAAAACAATTGCTAACAAGTTATAATAATGATTTAAGAATGTCTATAGTACAAGAAGTAGATGTTTATATTTTCATATTTAGATGTAATGAAATGAATGTAAGATGATAAGCTCAAGTTAGAATCTCTAGTGATAATCCTTGAATTCTATATTCGCAACCACACTCATAACAACAATTAGCTTAATGAAGAATACTTTAAAACCTTCAAAGTGTTGTGAATCCTTTGACCTAATGATCACTTAAGCATTTAAGCTAAGTGAATTAAGAGTAATAATGTGATTCAACCTTGTTCATTCACACATAATTTAGCCTAAATTAAGTGGTGGAAAAATTTCTCAAATAAAATTCATATAAACCTATATAGATCTAGCTTGAGATGTAGAGAAATATGAACAAGAACACTAAGAACATTTGAACACACTCAAGAACATTCAAATGAATTCATAAATTCTAGAATTAATATAATTATAAATCTCAATTCAACATCCACAACTTCAATCTAATAAGGAAATGGAATCAAAAATCATAAACCTAACAAGGTATGGAATTTTGAAATCCTCAAAGAAACTAGAAGAAATTGAAGAATTGAAACTACAAGTGAGGAAAACAAATCTAGAAATCTTAAATCACAAGTTCATCTTCCTTAGTACTCAATGACGATTCAATTACTCTTGCTCCTCTCCATGACTTTGTTAAGTTCTTGAGCTTGAATGGCTTTCATGGATGATGTAAAATGAAGAAGAAGAAATTTGGAAATTCTGATGTGGTGAACAAGTTTATGAAGTTGGAAGAAGAAGTGCTGGCTGAAATTTGGATTTAGATGAATGAGCAATTTGGATGCTAAATTGAAGATGAAAGGATGAAGAATTTAATTTGGAAAAAAAATGTAAAGCTAAAAGGAGATGAGAGAATATGGAAAATATGGTTGAAAGTGAATGTGAATAATGAACCTAAAATGAAAATAAAGGGATTTAGTATGTATGAAAAATGTGAGTGGTGATAAAACCAAATTAGATAGTGATAAAAACAAAGCAAGTCCAGATCAAATTAGCTGGAAATTAGCTGGAAAATGGCACCTCAAAGAGCTTAAAAATGAGCTAGAAATTAAGCATTAAACATATGAGTGTGTGTGGGAAATGTGACTCCTCTTAGGCTCCTAATTAGCTACCACGTGTACCCCCTTTGGATTTGAAAGTGTCATGCCTAAAATGCTCTTCCTTCATTTGATGATGTGTCCCTCAATCCTTCCCATGCTCCTTTGTATTTATTCAATTAATTCTCCCTCAAATTAATCTAAAATTGACACCACCTAGCGCTATTTTCCTCATCCTTCATTTATTTTCCACATCTTTAATTCCTCAACCTAAAATTGACTAATCTTTGATCATTGATTCCAAAATTACCATCACAAAATCTAAACAAGACTAAATAAATTCTAAAAGGAGAATAAAAAATGAAGAGAAGAGAAATAATGTCCAAGATATCAAATTAGGGTTTGTAAGTGACAATTCAACATGAAATAGCAAGATTAGGGTTCATATGATCAAAATAGAAAAGATAGCTCAAAACCGAGAATGAAACCCTACTATGCACAATTTGATGTCAAAATCAAGTGTTTTGATATGTAAAATATGTGAATGATCACCCACTTGAATCAGTAAGGGTCTATGTGTGATTTATCACCTGTGTTTGTGTGATGCCCTAATGAAGCTTCTGTGCTCCAATTCACACAAAATACCCTTGTGTACATGATCTACTTCATATTTTACATGTTATACACTTGGTTTTTGGCACCAAATAGTGCATATTAGGGTTTATTTTTGATTCTTAGCTGTATTTCACATATTGATTTCATAGACCTCAATAATGCTATTTGGTGGTTATTTTGAGACTTGAAGATGCTTAATTGGATTTTTAGGCTTAAATTCTCATTTCTTTCCTTTTTAATTGTCTTCTTAGAATTTATTTAGTTTTGTGTCTTTTGTTTTCAGATTTTTCAAGAAGCAAATTTTGAGCCAAGAGGTTAAGTCAATTCATCCTTATTTGAGAAATCAAGTGTAAATGGAGAAAGGCTAAATGGGCGTCTACTTAGGATTTGTTGGCCTAAAGTGACTTAGGATTTTATCAATTGGCATCGTTGCTAGGGAGCAACTAGCCATACTAATTGTGGTTTTATTTGCTATTTTTAATTTGTGTTCATTTCTGTTAAATCTGGAATTTGTGATTGTGGTAGCTACCACGTGTAATTGAGCACTTTATCTCTTTGTTGATCTTGTTTGCTACTGGATTTAGCCATTAAGTGATTGATTCTGGACATGAGTTCTAAATCTCTCAAGTAAGCTCAAGTGCCAGCAAGCTGTGAGAATTTGCTCTGCCCAAAATTTTTGCACGAAATTTGGACAGGTATAATTTTCTCTAAACATATCATTTTGAGCTAATTCTTGTTTCGTGGTTATCTTAGGATCAAATTTTCTGTTAAACACAAGTGTTAATTCGGCCGTTAAGTTAGTTGAATTCTTGCTTGACTGAAACAGGGTTCACCAGAATTTCCAGTGCTAAATACCCTAATTTAAAAAAATATAGGGAAGAATTGACTGAGAATTTTTGCTTGAAAATTGGACCGTATAACCTTCTGCATGTTGAAAGTTTTAGATAAAAATTTCAGTTCAATTTGATTCATGACTAGAGAATTGTGCACTAAACAAGCACATAAGGTCCACTGATGACTCTTAGTGACACCCCAGGTAGACAGGGCTAACTTTGGATGAGCATATCTCTTTCCCTGCTTGGAAATTTTGTTTATAAAAATTATTTTGTTTAATTAAGTGTTTTAAATTTAATTTGTAAGTTTTGAGTTTTTGCTAATTTTGTCTTTTTCACTTTCAAAAAAAATTTTACAAAAATATTGCTTCAGTGTGTTTCAATTCTGCCAGTTTTTAGAATCTTGCCTATTTTCAAATTTTTAATTTTTCTTTAGTCCAGTGCTATTTTTGTGGTGTTCTGAGCTTTATATGTCTTGTAGGACTTGCAAGTGAGGATAATTATATTGAATTTAGAGATTAATACTTAGAGTTCTTAGCATCTTCTTCTCTTCCAAACACCATAGTTGATAATTTTGTAATCTTGGATAGTATGGTTGATCGATTGCACGCTAATGAACATGAAATACCTGCTAGGAGGAATATTAAAGAGATGGTAGTACCCACTGACACATTTAGACCTAGTGGTTTGTTTTTGAATATTTACAAGAACAAAATGAGTATGAAAACCTTCATTGATTAATGCTTTGCTAAAATTTCATGGCCTTACAGGTGAGGATCCTAATAGGAATCTTCAAATACTTGAGAGGGTTTGTTCAACCATGAAGCCTCCCACAGCAAACTTGGAGAATTTGATGCTCAAGGTCTTCTATTTTACTCTTGAGGATAAAGCAATCATATGGTTCAATACTCTTGCCACAAGGACCATCAATTCTTGGGTAGAGATACGAAATTGCTTTCTTGAGAAATATTTTCCAGCAACCAAGTATTCTCAACTAAGGAAGCAAATCATGGGGATTCAACAATTGCCTCAAGAATCTCTTTATGAGTATTAGATGAGATTTCTTGAGTTGCTTGCAAAGTGTCAATACCTGTATATGGGCAAGGAGTTACTCATTGATTATTTCCATATGGGGTTGCAAATCCATGATAGAGAGACCATAGATGCTATTGCAAATGGCTCTCTATTAGATCTTCCAACGGATGATGCATGGGCCTTGTTGGAAAAGCTTGTAAATAATAACCAACAATATAGCTCAAGAGATGCAAGGGGTGTTCACCAAGTTGGCCAATCTTCTATTGCAAATTCCCAATTGGAGGATATCTACTCTCAATTGGATTTTCTCAAGATATCTATCTCCAATCATTCATAAGCTCAAATTCCTTCTATGTCCAATGCTCTAGTGGCTCCTATTTGGGGTATATGCAATTCCACAATGCATGTCACCTCTAATTGCATGCATGCTCAAGATGTTAGGGCTGTGCATCAACAATAAAGGCCCTACAAACAATCTTGAGCCTAACTATGAGAGCACTTATAACCCAAGTTGGAGGCAGCACCCTAACTTTAGCTACAAGGGTAATCAAGAGATTATGCAAGCTAAGAATTCTCAAGTGATCCCTATTCAAGATGGTGGGGGTGATAAACAAATGTATTCATACCTTGAGATGATGGGTGATGCTATGTTTTCCATGGGCTAAAAGTTTGATTCGCATGTGTCTAGAGCAGAATCAAAAATGGACATGATGCTTAAGAGGATAGATAATCTTGAATCAAAATAACAAAGCACTGATTTGGTAGTGCAACAATTTAGTAATTCAAATAGCCAAGCTCAAGGAAGTAGAAAGCTCCTAACTCAACCTGTCATCAATCTAAAGAGCCTTAGTGCAATTGAGTTAAGGAGTGGAAGAGTTCTCGAAGCCATTCCAAGTACCTCAAACCATAGTGGTAGCACGCCTAATGAGGTTGTTTCAAGGAATTCTCAAATTTGTGAAGGAAGCCCACTTTCTCTTGATGCTCTATGTGATTCCACTTGCTGTGACAGCAAGATAAATGTGCATCCAAGTACCTCACACAGCCTCAAGAACATGCCTCCTACTTCTCTAAGGCCTCAAGTGATTGATGATGAGGATGATTATATTGAAGAGATTGTAGTTGAAGATGAAAATGGGGCAAGATTAGCTCTGAATGCGCAAGCAAAAGTGGTGAAATTGAGCTCAAATCAAGGCCAAGACAATGCTAGAACAGCCACGGTTCACCCTTCTTCCAAGGTAAATGAGAAGGATTCAAGCAAGCCTAAGGAGAAAGAGGTGTTGGCAAAAAGAGAGTCTCCAAAAGAATATGAAATTAGGGACCCTATTCCAAGGGATATGCCATTCCCTAAGGCCTTGACTAGATTTGCTAAGAATAGGCAAGAAGAAGATAGGCATGATGTGTTTGATATGTTAAAGATTGCGGAAGTGAACATACCACTTCTTGACATGATAAAAAACATGTCTAATTGTGCAAAGTTTTTCAAGGAGTTGTGCACTAATAAAAGGGGATTCAAACCATTGGCTATAATTCAAATGAGTCCTAATATTAGTGCTATCTTCAAGCCATAACTCCCTCTAAAGTGTAGAGATCTAGGGGTATGTATCATTCCTTGTCAAATAGGGAATGTGTTTATTCAAGAACCCTTGATTGGCCTAGGGGCAACCATCAATGTGATGCCTACTCACATTTATTTTTCTCTTAATCTTGGTGGTTTTCAAGATTGTAGTGTCATCTTACAACTAACTGATCGAAGCACTAGGAAGCCCAAGGGATTCTTGAAAGACATCTTAGTGAAGGTTAAGGACTTGGTTTTTCCAGTAGATTTTTATGTGTTGGATATGCAAGAAGGATGCCAAGGCACACTCATCCTTAGGAGACCTTTTATGATGACATCAAGTACTATATTGAATATAAATGAAGGTAAACTTACCATAGAGTTTTTGGATAGCAAGATTGAGTTTAATATATTTGATAGCTTGAAAAACTCTTATGTTGATTATAGCCTTCACTTCGTGGATTGCATTGATGATACACTTGATAGAATCATTGATGAGGTTTCTATGCCTCCTCGCTTGGATGATGCTGTATCTTTGCCTAGTTTCACTTGTTCATGCACTCATGACTCTATTTGATTGAATTGCAATGAAATAGTGTTGATTTTGTCAAATTTAAAAAATCAAGATGAATTGCATTCACTTGAGCATGCTAACTCATCTACTTGCACTCCATTTGAAGCACTTTTGTTGTCTAGTTCTTCACATGTTCAAACATATGCTTCCTTGAGTGATTTGCTTGCATTGGATGAGTTTGATGATTTGAGTGTTAATTCTAGAAATTCTGTTGATTTAGTAATTGAATCAAGTGATGATAGTGAAATACCATTTGATGACGGGCCCTAGGTCATCTCCTACATGTCATATTTCATTACATCATTTGATTTCTTCAAGTGAATTTAATTCTAGAATTTTTGACAGCTTTGATCCGTTTATGCCTAGTCATTCTCCAAGGTTGGAGAAGTGTTCTATTTATGATGTTTCAGGTTTAGGGGCACTTAAAAGGCAGGAAAAAAGTGTTTTTAGGGTTGTTAATGACCATTTATGCGTGCAAAATGGTGCTGGAAATCCAGAATCAGGGTTGGCTGAACCTAGAATTAATTTTGGAGCAAGTAAATCAAATCTGGATGTGAACCTTAATGCTGAAGAAAAATAAGTAAAGCAGGACGATATGCATACAGTAGCTGTGAGAGCCTTGGACGTGTCACTTAAGGAGGAAGACATGGATCTAGCAAAGAAAATTCAAGTGCAAAAGATCCCTCCAAGCATCATTGAGCCACCCAATCTGGAGTTGAAGCCACTTCCTTCACATCTTAAGTATTCTTACTTAAGAAATGATAATCAACTTCCTATTATTGCTTCTTCTTCACTAACCTCTATGGAAGAGTCTTTGTTGTGTGATGTAGTGAGGAAGAATATTGAGGCTATTGGGTGGACACTTGGAGACATTCCTAGAATTAGCCCTTAAACTTGCACACATAGGATTATGTTGGAGGAAAATGCCAAGGCAATAAGGCAGCCACAATGGAGGTTGAATCCTCTCATACTTCATATGGTAAAGAAGGAGGTCACCAAACTTTTGAGTGCATGTATAATCTATCCTATTGATGATAGTGAATGGGTGTCTCCAGTGCAAGTTGTGCCCGAGAAGAGTGGAATTACTGTGGTAAAGAATGAACATGATGAGTTGATTCCTACTAGGGTACAAAAAAGTTGGTATAGGAGGTTGAATGAGGCAACCAAGAAAAACCATTTCCCACTTCCATTTATTGATCAACTAAAAAATCAGATATTACAAACATTTAATTCTTGCATTTTAGACATAGCTGAAACATATCACCATTCCTTTAATTTGTAAGCAATTAAACCATAGTTTGTGTACATTGCTCTCTTGGGAGATAACCTAGAATGCTCATAACTACATTCTAGTTTTATTTGATGGACTGAAGTGACTTAGGGTTACATCAATTGGCACCGTTGCTAGGGAGCAACTAGCCATACAAATTGTTATTTCAATTGCTGTTTTTAATATGTCTTTCATTTCTGTGAATTCTGGAATTAGTGCTTGTAGTGGCTAACATTTGTTATTTGAGCATTTGGTTATCTTATTGGTCAATTTGCTCCTGGATTTTGGTGCTACAACATTAATTCTAGACGTGAGTTCCAAAACTGTTAAGGTTAGCTCAAGTGACAGCAAGCTGTGAGAATATGCTCTGCCCAGAAATTTTGTGCGAAATTTGGATAGGTATAATTTTCACTAGACATTTCATTTTGAGCTGATTCATGTTTCATTGTGTTCCTGTTATCTTATAAACATTTTTTTCTATTGAACAAAATTGCTAATTCGGCCATTAAGTTGGTTGAATATTTGCTTGACTGAAACAGGGTTCACTGGAATTTCAAGTGCTAAAGACCCTAATTTGAAAAAATACTGGGAAGCATTGACTGTGAATTTTTGCTTGAAAATTGGACTATATAACCTTTTATGTGTTGAAAGTTTTAGGTAAAAATTTTAGCTTAATTTGATTCAGGACCAGAGAGTTGTGCACTGAACAAGCACATAAGGTCCACTGTTGACTCCCAGTGACACTCTAGCAAACAGGTCTAACTTTGGATAAGCATATCTCTCTCCCTGCTTGGAAATTTTGTTTATAAAAATTCCTGCATTTAATTCAGTATTTTATATTTAATTTTTTAGTTTTGAGTTTTTGCTAATTTTGTCTTGTTCACTTTAAAAAAAAATTACAAAAATACTGCCTCAATGTGTTTGAATTCTGCTAGTTTTTCAGAATTTTGCCTATTTTCTTATTTTTGGTTTTTTCTTAATTCCAATATCATTTCTTGGGTGTTCTGAGCTATATAAGTCTTGTAGAACTTTCAAGGGCATATTCTTCTTCTTTAAACACTTTGGTTGAGAATTTATTGATTTTTTTGGATAACATGGCTGGGTACTTTCATGCTAATAATTATGACAGGCCTAATGCTCAACTTGAGGACATTTATGCTCAACTTGATTTTCTACACAGATCCATTGCTACTCCATCTTATCCTCAAGTCTCCTTCATATCCAAGGCTATTAAGGCTCCAAGTTGTGGGATTTGTAACTTTATCATGCATACCACTTCTACTTGCATGCATGCCTATGGAAATTGTGATGTTGGGGCTGTTTATCAACAACAAAGGCCCAACAACTTTCAAAACAATTGAAGAGATTGTGGTTGAGGATGAAAATGGAGCTTTTAATGAAAGCATGCCTCTCCTTGTGCCTTGTGATAGTGCCTCTTGTCTCTAATAATCCTCAAGTGATTGATGATGAGGATGATTCAATTGAAGAGATTGTGGTTGAGGATGAAAATGGAGCAAGAACAGATCTGAATGCTCAAGCAAAAGAAGAAGAATTGAGCTTAAAACAAGATAAAAACATTAATGGAATAGCCATAGTTTCCCATCCTTCTAAGGCTAATGATCTTAATTTAAGCAAGCCTAAGAACAAAGAAGATTTAGGAAGAAGAGAGCCTCTAAAAGAGTATCAACTTGGGGATCCTATACCTAAGGACATGCCATTTCTTAAGGCATTGACAAGATTTGTCAAGAAGGGAAGCCAAGAAAATGATAGGCAAGACATATTTGACATGTTGAAGAAAGTTGAAGTGAATATACCATTACTTGACATGATCAAAAGCATGCTCAAGTGTGCTAAATTTTTAAAGGAGTTGTGCACAAATAAGAAGGCATTTAAGCCCTTAGCCACTGTGCAAATGAGTCATAGTGTGAGTGCCATTTTCAAGCCACAACTTCCTATCAAGTGTAGAGATCCAGGAGCTTGCACCATTCCTTGTCAAATTGGGAGCGTGGTTGTGCAAGAAGCTCTCATTGATCTTAGGGCAGCCATTAACGTCATGTCTACTCATATCTACTCTTCTCTCATGTGGGAGGCCTCAAAGAGTGTGGAGTCATACTTCAACTTGCTAATCGAAGCACAAGGAGACCTAAGGGCATTCTTGAGGACAAATTAGTAAAAGTGAAAGACTCAGTGTTTCTGGTGGATTTTTATGCGTTGGATATGCAAGAAGGAGGCCAAGGCACACTTATCCTTGGAAGACCTTTTATGATGACTTCAAGTACCATTTTGAATATGAAAGAAGGTAAACTCACCATAGAGTTTTTAGATAAGAAAATTAAATTTAACATTTTTGATAGCATGAAAAACTGCTTTGTGATAGCATTCATTTCATTGATATTATTAAGGATGTACTTGTTGAGGAGGTCTCCATGCTTCCTATTTGTGAGATTAATGATTCCTTGCTTGATTCTACATGTTCTTGCACCCATGAGTTTACTTGTGTGAATTGTAAAGATGTTGCTTCAATTCTATCTAATTTTAAGGATTTTGATGATTTACATTCACTTGAGTATGAGAATATGATTGGCATGCATGATTCATCTCATATTGATCACATTAAAGCACATGACATTTCTACTTCCATTCATGATTATACTATTGCTTCTTTGTGTGATTTAATTGCTTTGGATGAATTGCATGATTTGGATGATAATTCTGAAATTTCTTGTGCACAATTGATTGAGTCAAGTGATGTTAATGCTTTGGTACATTATGATAACTCTAGTTCATCTCTTTCATGTGACATGACACTATCTCTTTCATCATCTTGCACTAATTTGATGAATTCTAGAATTTGTGATGATTATTACTTTTGTGCACCTAATCCTTCTCCAAGTATGGGGAAAAGTTCTTTTTGTGCTGTTTCAGGTGTTCAAGTGTCTAAGGATGAAGAAGAATAAGGTGTTATGGATTTTACACCACCATTAGGCGCCACTTTGATTGATAATTCCATGGACTTATCTACTTTCACATTTTCATTAGATGAGTCTATATCTTTGCTTGAGTATGATTCTCCCTATATTTGTGGCTTAGAGAGTGCACCTCATTCTATTGGCTCTAGATCATTAGATTGTGGTGATACTCTATGTTCTTTCATTGATGATAGTGTTGATTATGCCACATTCTCTCTTGATGTTTCACTTGATCTTGACCATTGTGTAGAGAAGAGTTGCTGTTTTGATGATTTAGGTAAAGCATTGGAGAAGGAGATCAAGATTCATGATGAGTACCAAAGTGCCATAGGAACCGAGTTTCATATTGATGCTTCACATCTTGAGAGTTTTTCTTTTCATGTTGATGATTACTATCACTCTCATGATATGATTTGCACTTTAGATGATATTGAGCATGAATCCTTTTTGTTTGATTTTAAGGATTCAATTGATGCTGTCATTTATTCTATATTACCTTTAGCTCTTAATTCCTTTGAGTCTTATGCACCTATTGATATGATTTTGAGAGCTAAAGATGGTTTTGGCATCTATTTGCATAATTTTTCTCCTCTCCATCTTGGTAGAGTTGAGTTTCATTTTGTGAGTTTACATGATTATATCCATGATGCCATATTTGAGTTCTTAGTTAGGGAGTTTGCATTTCATATACCTTTACTAAGAACTAACCATATGCTTGACCCCAAGTGTGGGGGTGTGATTTCTAAGTTTTCTAGCACATCTTATTTGTTATATGATGATTTAAGCTTGCTAGATTTTCTTGGGTGTGCTAGATACTTGGATGCTTCTATATCACATCTCTACATTTTTCTTGTGATTTCTTCTTTAGGGTATGAGGGCACCCATCAAAGAGATCACAAGAGGAGGTTTCAACTTGAGGCCCTCCACTATAAAGATCCTCTTTGAGTTCTTCAAAGGTTGTATCTCTCCTTATTCCCTTTTTGATTTCGTTGGTTGATTCACAAATCACACAAGTAGAGCACTTATTGGGATATGCTTGCTCTCACTATTGCGCACATGTGATATACCCTTTCTTTGCTTGTGTTTGTGTTTGTATGGGGGGGATATGACCTATTCTAGTAGGTAAAAAAAAACAAAAATTTTCAAAAAAAAAATTATTGTCTTTGATTAGGTTTTTGTTTTAGGTTTGCTTTTTTTAAAAAAAAAAATTGGACCTTTTCTTGCACTTTGACATGCATTATAGATTTGAGTTTAATTCTTTCTATCATAATTTTGCATGCATTAGGGACAATGCATTGTTTAAGTGTGGGGGAAAGGGTGTTTTTGAAAAAAAAACTTTTATTTTGTGAGCAATTTTGTGTTTTGAAGATGATCTTAGTGTTTGCATTTGAGTTTGGACTTTTGAGATGCTGTTTTCTTTAGCTTAAATTTGTTTTGAAGCAAGAAACCATTTGGCTGAGTGTAATTGATTGAAAGAGGCAAGAACAAACCATATAGAAAGGGCCTTCAACCATTGAGAGTTCTATGTTTCTTGATTTTTGTTAATCCTCTAGAGCTTATTTTTTCTCTTACTTGAGACTACACTTATGCATTGGTTGTAGGGAAAATGATTATGGCCATCATTAAAGTGCCCAAGGCCTTTTAGCTAACCCTTGATTATTTGATTATCCCTTGTTTAGCCAAATAGAACCTTTTTTCATTTTGTCATTCTTAAACACTTGACCATATTTTAGATGGATTGCATGTATCTTCATTTGGTTTGTTTCAATGTGCATTGACTACTTTTTATTAAATTTAGTAGATAACATCTATTGGGATCTTTTTCATTCATTCATATTGGCCATACCATTTCATTTTTTTTAATGATTAGAAACATCTCTTGAGTTGTACCCAAATGTTGGAAGCTATGCTTGAAAAACAAAGCGGAAAAAATGAAATTGAGAAAAAACAGCAAGAGAAAAACAAAACAAAGAAAGAAGTGATACAAAAGAAAGAAGAAAAAGATTGTAGAAAGAAAAAAAAGAAATATATTTGAGAAAAAGAGATCCAAAGTGGATCAAAGAAAAACAAAAGAAAGAGTTTGAATAAACAAGCTGCCTTGGGTTTGTTATTTGATTCACTTATTCCTACTTATAGATTCATATCTCATCTTTATTATCTCTATCTACTTCACTCTTGGCCATTTATTCATTCCATCTATGATCCCTATTATGTTATCTATTTGATTTAGTTTTGAGTAGTCTTATATATTGAGCATACTTACATTATCGCCAAGACAAGTTTCTTGAGCCACATCCTACCCTTTCACATGTAAATCTAAGTTCACCTTTCATTGAGCACATTACATCCATGTGAAAGTCCATATGTTTCACATGTAATTCTTTTCTCTTCCTTTTTTTTATTTTTTTAGAATTTATTTAGTCTTATGTTTTTATTTTCAGATTTTGTGAGGGCAATTTTGGAATTAAGGATCAAGGGCTAGTCAACATGCTTGAAGAAATTCAAGAGATTACAAATAAGTAAAGATGAAGAATTTAGGGGCTGTTGGGCATAAATTCCAGAATTATTTGAGGGATGATGTGGCACCATTATTCAGATTTAATTGGGGAGAATTGATTAAATAAAAAATCAAAGGAGCATGGGAAGCATTGAGGGACACATCATCAAGTGAAGAAGAGGCATGGGAGGTGTGACATGATCAGATCTAATAGGATGACATATGGCAGCTGATTAGGAGCCTAAGAAGGAGTCACATTTCTCACACATGTTCACATGTCCCTTGCCACATTTTCCACCTCATTTTTATTCCCACTTTAGCTTATTTTGGTCCATTTTTCCAGCTCATTTCAGATCTGGACCTTCCTTGTTTTTATCACCATCCACTTTGATTTTATCACCACTCACATTTTTCACACATTTTTAATCCTTCATTTTTCATTTTCACCTTCATTCTTCACCTTCACTTGTCAGATTTTTCCAGATTTCTCTCTTTTCTTCTTCGTTTATTTTCATCCAGTACTGTTCATCCATTTTTGAGATTTCATTTCTTCATCTTCCATCATCAACACTTTGTCCAGATCATCATTCCTTCTCTATTCAGATTTTTGTCCACTTTCGTCTCCATTCCAGCTTGCATTTTCGTCCATCTCTTGTCTAGATTTCCAGATTGTAACCTCTTCATCTTCATTCATCCATGGAAGCTTCTCAAGGAACTCAACCAAGTGATGGAGAGGAGCATAAGTGGCTGATCATTTAGAGCTCCAAGAAAGATGAACTTATGATTTGAGATTTCCAGATTTGTTTCCCTCACTTGTATTTTCAATTCTACAATTTGTTCTACTCTTCTTATGGATTCAAATTTCAGTGGCTATTACGTTAGTAATTTTTGATTCCATTTCCTTTTTAGATTGAAGTTGTAGATGTTGAATTGAGATCTAATATTGTGTTTCAGTTCTGGAATTTATGAATTCATTTGAATGTTCTTGAATGTGTTCATATGTTCTTGATGTTCTTGTTTAGATTTCTTTATATTTCAAGCTAAATCCATGTATGTTTATATGAATTTGGTTTGAGAGGTTTTTCTACTACTTAATTTGGTGGCTATGAACAAGGCTGAATCATATTGTTAATTTTAGTTCACTTAGCTTAAATTCTTTAGTGATCATTGGATTCAATGTTTCACAACATTTTGAAGGTTTTAGAGTGTTCTTCATTAAGCTAATTGTCATTACATGTGTGGTTGCAATTATTGAATTCAAGGATTATCACAAGGGATTCTAACTTGAGTTCATCATCTCATTCATTTACATCAACACATTTAAATCAGAAATTACAAACATTTAATTCTTGCATTTAGACATAGCTGAAACATATCACCATTCCTTTAATTTGTAGGCAATTGAACCATAGTTTGTGTACACTGCTCTCTTGGGAGATGACCTAGAATACTCATAACTACATTCTAGTTTTATTTGATGGCCTGAAGCGACTTAGGGCTACATCATATGAAGTAGTGTTTCCTCTTGACATGTTTAGATCTTACTTGTTGCATTCCAAGGTTGTTTGTTTTACAGATCATGTAGCCTTGAAGTACCTTTTAAAGAAGAAGGACACCAAGCCACGTTTGCTTAAATGGATGCTTCTACTTTAAGAGTTCAATTTAGAGATCATTGATAGGTGTGGAGTAGCAAATCATGTGGCAGATCATTTGAGTTGATTGCGTTATGATTCCATTATGGTGAATTCCTCTTTTGATTTCCCTCGTGATGAGTTTAGGGATGAGTGTTTATGTGCTATTTCTTCCTATGATGTTGTTTGGTATTCTGATTTGGTCAATTTGTTGGTGCATAATGTGTTTCCAAATGGGATTACTAGTCATGCTAGGGAAAAGCTTGCTAGGGAAAGTAGATACTATGTTTGGGATTCACCTACTCTTTGGAGATTGTGTAGTGACGGTGTCATTAGGAGATGTGTCCCTGATCAGATTGATGATGTGTCATACTTATGCTTATGGTGGTCATTTTGGGGTTAGGAGGACCGAGCAAAAGGTCTTGGATTGTGGTTTATATTGGCCATCTCTTTTTAAAGATGCACATCAATTTTCCAAAGCATGTCATGCATGTCAACATTTTGGGACTTTGGAAAAGAGGCATGAAATGCCATAGGTGCCCATTATATTTTATGAGATCTTTGATGTTTGGGGTATAGATTTCATGGGTCTTTTTCCCTCTTCCAATGGTTATGAATATATATTGCTCTGTGTTGATTTTGTTTCTAGATGGGTTGACACTATCCCCACTAGAACTAATGATGCCAAAGTTGTGGCAAAGTTTCTCTTGTCTCATGTGTTTTACAAGTTTGGCATCCCAAGAGCAATCATCTCATACCAAGGGACACACTTTTGCAATAAAACTATCTCCTCTTTGTTTTAGAAACACAAGGTGGCAACCCCATATCATCCTCAAACAAATGGGTTGGCCGAGTGTTCAAACAAGGAGATCAAGTCTATCCTCCAAAAGATTGGGAGACTGAATATGAAGGATTGGAGCTCAAGACTAAGGAGGCTCTTTGGGCATACCGGACTACCTTCAAGACATCCATTAGGATGTCTCCATTTAGGTTGGTTTATGGCAAGAAATGTCACCTCCCGATGGAGATTGAGCACAAAGCCTATTAGCCTGTGAAGGTAGAGGCATATGAGAGCTCTAAATTGTACAAGGAAAGAGCTAAATTCATTCATGATAAATGTATTTTGAGGAAGCATTTTCAGGTGGGAGATAAAGTGCTAAAGTTCAAGACAAGGCTCAAGCTCATTAGTGGCAAACTTCAATCCAAATTGGAGGGCCCTTACATTATGGAGGAAATTTTTTACTATGGCAATCTTACCCTCAAAGATCCTCAAAGTGGCTTAATATTCAAGGCAAATGGCTACTTGTGCAAGAAGTTTCAAGAAGGTGAAGCTTCCACATTGCTTGCTGAAATGAGATTCAAAGATCCTCCATGAGTCTTCAAAGGTTATATCTCTCCTTTCTACTTCTTTTTGATTGATTTGGTTGATTCACAAAGCACACAAGTGGAGCACTAATTGGGATATGCTTGTTTTCACATATGCACACATGTGGTACACCATTCTTTGCTTGTATTTGTGTTTGTGAACATCATTTTGAGTTCAACTGTGGGGGGAGATACAACTTGATTCATTAGGTTTGAAAAAAAAAATTTCAAAAATTTCTTTTCCTTTGTTTTCTATGTTAGTCTTTGTTGTTTCTTTGTTTTCCTTTATTCTCTTTGCTGTTTGGTTTTGGATTTTCAAAAAAAAAATTCACCCTTTTTCCACACTTCTACATGTTGAACAGATTTGATTTAATTCTTTTCATTATGTGTTTTGCATGTATTAGGGACAATGCATTGTTTAAGTGTGGGGGAAGTGTGTTTTTGAAAAAAAAAAACTTTTGTTTTGTGAGCAATCTTGAGTTTTTTAGATGATCTTAGTTTTTGCATTTGAGTTTGAACTTTTGAGATGTTTCTTTCTTTAGTTTAAATCCATTTTGAAGCAATTAACCATTTAAAGGAGCCTTCAACAATTGAGAGTTCAATGTTCCTTGGTTTAATCCTTTGGAACTTGTTTTCTCTCTTACATGAGGCTACACTTATGCATTAGTTGTAGGGAAAATGATTATAGCTATCATTAAAGTGCCCAAGGCCTTTTAGCTAACCTTTGATTACTTGATTATCCCTTATTTAGCCAAATAAAGCCTTCTTTTATTTTGTCATTTTTAAACACTTGACCATATTTTGAATAGACTGCATGTATTTTCATTTGGTATGTTTCAATGTGCATTGACTACTTTTCATTCATTCACATTGGCCATACCATTTCATTCTTATGATTAGGAACATTTCTTGAGTTGTATCCAAATATTGGAAGCTATGCCTTGAGAAAGAAAAAAATGAAATAGAAAAAAAAAACAAAAAAACAAGGTCTAAGCATGAGAAAAAGAAAGAAAGAAGTGATAGAAAAGAAGAACAAGATTATAGAAAAGAAAAAAAAAAGAATATACATGTTTGAGAAAAAGAGATCTAAAGTGGATCAAAGAAAAGCAAAAGAAAGAGTTTGAATAAGCAAGCTTCCTTAGGTTTGTTATTTGATTCACTTGTTCCTACTTATAGAGTCACATCTCATCTCTATTATCTCTATCTACTTCACTCTTGGCCATTTATTCATTCCATCCATGATCCCTATTATGTTATCTATTTGGTTTAGTTTTGAGTAGTCTTGTATATTAAGCATATTTACATTGTGGCCAAGACAAGTGTCTTGAGCCAATCTCTACCCCTTTCACATGTAAATCTAAGTTTACCCTTCATTGAGCACATTACAACCCCTTGAAAGTCCATATAATTCTTAAGAACCTTTGCATGTTAGTAGTGGAGAGATAGAGGGATTACAGGCTTATGGTAGAATAACTTGCCAAGAAACTTGAGTGATATTTGTACCCTTATACACCGAGTGCTTGAGTGAAATACTAATTCGGTGAGGTTTCTCTTTGATATTATATTCTTGCAAATGGTTTATTTGTGATGTATTAAGGTTTTCTCTAAAGATTGCAACATTGATCTAGTTCTTATTTGAGTACATTTACTTTGAGATTTAGATTTACCTTTATTAGCTTGCATTGTTGTGCTGTTTTTCTTTTCTAAGTTTTAAAGTGTGGGGGAGTTGATCTACTTCATATTTTACATATTACACACTTAGTTTTTAGCACCAAATAGTGCATATTAAAGTTTTTTTTTTTTTTGGTTTTTAGCTATGTTTCACATATTAACTCTATAAACCCTAATAATGCTATTTGGTGGTTATTTTGAGACTTGAAGATGCTTAATTGGATTTTTGGGCTTAAATTCTCATTTCCTTCCTTTTTAATTGTCTTCTTAAAATTTATTTTGTTTTGTGTCATTTGTTTTCAGATTTTTCAAGAACCAAATTTTGAGTTAAGAGGCTAAGTCAATTCAACCTTATTTGAGAAATCAAGTATATATATTGAAGGGCTAAATGGGTGTCTACTTTCAAAATTAATCAAGGGAGATTGGTGTTATATTTTCCAACAAGGAAAAGGAGAATAATGGCGCCTAATTGCAAATTATGAGGGAATTAATTAAGTTTGGACCTAAGTGCATTGGGAGCATGGGAGGTGTGACCTATGTTGAATCTAAGGGGGAGATGAGGTGGCAGCTAAAGCATGGCTTGCATTGAGTCACATGGTCCATACATGGGTTCACATTGTTCATTCTCTCATCTCCAGCTCATTAGGCGCCACTTTCATGCAATTTTTCAGATTTAATATTTAATTTTAACTCATTATATCTAGCTAGAATAACTGATTTAGATCTTGGCCTTGGAATCATCACCATTGGATCAGAATTAGTTACACGTACTTAAGCCAATTTTTCAGATTGGGACCTCATTCTACACATCCCATTCTCTCTCTTGGTCTGATTCTCTCTGAATTTCTCTCATCTCCAGCTCCATATTCACACCACTCTCATCAAGTCTTGGGAGTTCCAGATCTGGTTCTTCTCCATTCTAGCTCTAAGTTCATGTTTCCAGCATCAATTCCTCATCGCTTTCGTTTTCTTCCAGCCTTTGTCCAGATTTGTTCATCACATGTTCATCCTCAATTTCATCATTCTAGATTTGTGCCTTCATTTCCTTCATCATTTTCTTGCATTTTCATTTATGTCTTCTCCCTGTCCAGACGTGTTTCTCATCTCTTCTCTTTGATTCTTCTACCTTATGTCATTCTCTTCCTCATTCTTCATTAAATTCATTATTAATCTTGCCACATCCACCTTCATATTTTCATTCAACTCAGCCACAAATTCCAAATTCAAGAATGTCTTCTCAAGTTCAAAGTCTGATTGGTTTGAAGAAGAAGAACATGAGAGGCTGATTCTCCATTGAGCTTCAAGGAAGATGAACTTGTGATTTGAGTATTTTAGATTTGCCTTCTTAATTTATAATTTTAATTCTGCAATTTCTTCTATTTTCTTCCAAGGATTCAAAATTATTGTTCAGTTTGGATTATGATTTTGATTCCAATTACATGTTAGATTGAAGTTGTGGATGTTGGACTGAGATTTGATTTTGTATTTCAGTTCTGGAATGTATCAATTCAGTTGAGTGTTCTTGAATGTGTTTATTTGTTCTTGTTCAGATTTCTTCATATTTCAAGCTAGATCCATATGTGTTTATATGAATTTAGTTTGAAAGGTTTTTCTGCCACTTAATTTGGTTTGAATTACATTGTTAATGTCACTTCACTTGGCTTAGATTCATAGTGATCATTGGATGCAATGTTTCACAATATTTTAAAGGTTTCAGAATGTGTTCTTCATTAAGCTAATTGTCATTACATGTGTGGTTGCAATTCTGGAATTCAAGGATTATCACAAGGGATTCTAACTTGAGTTCATCATCTCATTCATTCACATCATCACATTTAAATTAGAAATTACAAACATTTAATACTTGCATTCTAGACATAGTTGAATCATATCACTATTCCTTTAATTTGTTGGCATTTGAACAATAATTTGTGTGTATTGCTCTCTTGGGAGATGACCTAGAATGCTCCCGACTACATTCTAATTTTATTTGATGGCCTAAAGCGACTTAGGGTTTAATCAGTACACGTGCTTGAATTGTCATCTTATGTTTTATTGCAATATGTGTAGTGTCATTTCATGCCTAGAAGAGAAGTGTTCACACATTTTATCACTAAGTTTCTTAAACACATAAAGGCTAAGTGAGTCTTAAGCCATTTCAAGCCTATTTCATATTGTACATTTGCATGATATGTCACTTATTTGATCTAAGTCTTTTTTAATCATGCAATCGATGCTTGAATGCATATAGGTCCAACGCATGATATGTCTAACAAAATGGCTTAGTTTTGAAGCTAGCCATTTCACGTGTGTGTGACACAGTGTTTCACAAGTGATTTGTCTTCCATAATGGTTTGGGTTTTGTAACCAACCATTTCACGCGTGATAGTTAGTTGGTCCCACACATGATTTGTCATATAGATTGGCTTTGGCATTCTATCAGCCAATTTATGTATGAGAGCTTAAGGGTAACATGCCTGTTTTATCACACATACTGGTTGGCATCTTCTTATCTTTCAAAACACATGTGAGTCACCTTAGTGTTCATGCTTGAATTGTCACATATGCTTGACTAAAACTTGCCTAGCTCTATTTGAAGCGTGAATCTCATCGTTGCATGCAACAAATGTCACCAACGGCTACATATACTATTCCCACAGTCTGTTAACTGTTAAAAACTATATATGCGATACAATTCAAGTATAGAACAAGTATTCTGATATGCGAGTGAGCTATTCATCATTTGAACACTCTTAAAAGCTTTCAAATTGTGCACCAAAGTCTTGTTGCATTCATTCATTTATCATTCTTGATAAACTTTGTGAAAAAGCTCTCATAAGTTCTTAAGCTTTCAATTGTACTTAATCTACTCTTTCAAGAGAGTTCATCTTTGAGAGCTCTTTACTTTAGCTGAAATCTTGAAAAGAAGTTTTTCAAGTAAATTATAACAACTTGCTAGTTGTAGCAAGGTTGGATTGTTAATACAAGTCAAGTCCTGTGAGTTGTATTAAGGTTGCAAGCACCTACTTAAACTTATGAGTTTAGTTGAAAATCTCAAGGGTGATCTTGAGGACTAAATGTAAGCTAAGATTTGGGCCAAACCAGGATAAATCTCTTGCGTCAAATCTCTTTACTACTTACATTTATCTTCCTCTCATCAAAGTTCTCTAGAAAAATTAAGTGTCACCTAATTCACTCCCTTCTTAGGTGCAAGCCTTTCTAACATACTGGACCAATTTTATACACATTGATTAGAGCAAACCTTTAATAGTAGAATCACTATGTCAAAAGCATTCTATCCCACTTTTAAAATATGGTTTCCACTTCTCTCGCACATGATTGGGATGCTGTTACTCCTACATTGCACCCTAATAGGCACTAAGGAGCTCAAATTATGTAATGACTACCCAAATGTCCTATGGTAATAGTCCTTTACATGTCACTACATTGGAACTCTCATGGTGTCATCCTAATCATATGGACTTTTCACACTCCATCAACTAAGGTGAACTCCCACCATCATGTTGATACATCTAGTCGCTTACTGATCTATCTCATATTTTACATGTTAAAACACTTGGTTTTTAGCATCAAATTGTACATAATAGGGTTTAATTCCCAGTTTTGAGTTGTCATTTCTAGATTGACTTTATGAACCCTAGTAGTGCTATTTGATGATTGTTTTGACACTTTCATATCCTAATTTGAGATCTTGGGCATTAATTCTCTTCTCTTCCTTTTTATTTCTTTTTGTTTAGAATTTATTTAGTCTTGTTTTTTTATTTTCAGATTTTGTGAGGGCAATTTTGGAATAAAGGATCAAGGGCTAGTCAACATGCTGGGAGAAGAAATTCAAGAGATAGCAAATAAATAAAGATGAAGCATTTAGGGGCTGTTGGGCGCAAATTCCAGAATTATTTGAGGGATGATGTAGCACCATTATTCAGATTTAATTGGGGAGAATTAATTAAATAAAAAAATCAAAGGAGCATGGGAAGCATTGAGGGACACATCATTAAGTAAAGAAAAGGCATGGGAGGTGTGACATGATCAGATCTAATGGGAGGACATGTGGCAACTGATTGGGAGCCTAAGGAGGAGTCACATTTCCCACACATGTTCACATGTCCCTTGCCACATTTTCCACCTCATTTTTATTCCCATTTTAGCTTATTTTCGTCCATTTTTCCAGCTCATTTCAAATATGGACCTTCCTTGTTTTTATTACCATCCACTTTGATTTTATCACCACTCACATTTTCCACACATACTTAATCCTTTATTTTTCGTTTCATATTCATTCTTTACCTTCACTTATCAGATTTTTCTAGATTTCTCTCTCTTCTTCTTCATTCATTTTCATCCAGTACTATTCATCCATTTTTTAGATTTCATTTCTTCATCTTCCATCATCAACACTTGGTCCAGATCATCATTCCTTCTCTATTCAGATTTTTGTCCACTTTCTTCTCCATTCCAGCTTGCATTTTCGTCCATCTCTTATCCAGATTTCTAGATTGCAACTTCTTCATCTTCATTCATCCATGGAAGCTTCTCAAGCTCAAGGTCTGATTCAAATAAAGAGGAAGAGCATGAGAGGCTGATCATTTAGAGCTCCAAAGAAAGATGACTTGACATTATAAGATTTCCAGATTTGTAATTGTTGTGTTTATTTTCTTGATTTCATGTTCTTATTTTGATTTTTTGAGGACTCAATTCTGAACCTATGTTTAGTTAAGGAATTTGTGATTTTAATTCAGATTTGATGAGAATATGAATATTGAATTTAGATTTTTATGCTATTTTCAGTTCTGGAATTTATGATTTACCTTGATGTTCTAGGGTTATTTCATAAGTTCTTGTTGATTCTTGTTCAAGTTCTTGTGTAGACTTGAGTTAGATCCATATTGGTTATATGAATTTGACTTAAGGCATTTTTCTTCCACTAGTTTTGGTCTGAAACTTGTGTAGAACAAGGTTGAATATAGTGTTAATTTCTAAGTTCACTTGACCTAGATTCATTAGTGTCCATTGAGTCTAATGGTGCACCATACTTAGAGGTTTCTAAGTGTCTCATTTTAGGTTAATCAAGAAGGTTTATGATGTTATAATTCTGGAAATCAATGATTAATGTTAGGAAATCTGACTTGGGCTCACCATAATCATCATTCATTTCATTCCAACTAAAACAGAATTTTACAAACATTTATTGTTGCATTATAGAGTTAGTTTAGTCACTTAAAAATTCAGATTAATTTGTGGCATTTGAACAATGATTTGTATGGTTTGCTCTCTAGGGAAATGACCTAGAATACTCACTTTTACATTCTAGTAAAATTTGATAACCTAAGGCGACTAAAGGGTTCATCACTTACCTCTCAAAATAATGACTAGAATCAATCATAAATGTAGTAGGATCAACCTAGGTAATCTTCTTATTGAGTGGCTAATATTTAAGTATGAGGTCAACTAGTGAATATATGAAACCAAATGTTGAGAATAATTTATCTAAAAATGCTAAAAAAATAACTAAATTCTAGCCTAAAGTGAGTAGATTGGAAATTCCCTTAAAGAGTTGGAACCCTAGAGATTAGTTAATATTGGAATCCTTGTCTTCTTGATGAAATAAGCCACTTAACACTCTCTTCTTCCCCTTAAGTAAATTATATTAGCCTAAGACAACTATCCCAAGCCAATTAACTTAACTAACTCAATTCCCTAAGCCTTAGATTAGAGTCCTTACTTCATTTTACTAATTGGTGCAAGTGTTGATTAAGTGTGATAATTAAAACTCTTCCCTCATGTTGAGATATATGATAGTAAGTTGTAAAATCTCTTAGTAGACAAGTAAGGTTACTTTTATTAATCTACCCTAAACTCCAAAATCAAGGCAATCAAGGGAATAATCCAAAAGGATTACCAACTTTGTAAATTTTCAAGGTTTGGGATCCTAAGTTTTTCCCTAATTTAAAACACTTCTAAATCCACATTTATTAAAAATTAAAGTAAAATCACCATACAAAAGCATGGGAATCCAATTTATATTATAGCATTTGTAAATAAAGTAAGAAAACATCATTTTCAACAAAACAACAAGATGCACTGTGGCTCACTATAAATGTGTTGCGGCTCATCTCTCTCTATGCCTTGCACTACGGTGCATTACACAAAATTTGATAGCTCAAAGATGTCAAATGACAGCTCCTAAAGTGAACTTCTAACGCACCCTATATCTTCATCTTAACTCTAGCTAATGGCACTAATTTCTCAATCGAATTATTTTTCAATCAAAAGATGGACGCCTTTTATAACACTCAATCCTTTTTCACAATAAAAAATAACAAGGGTGACCACTTCTAAAAATAAGTGCCATAAGCCTACACCAACTCATAGACCACACACAAAGGACCGTACAAGACTCATGCAACACATCACAGCCAACCAACTACAAATTTATTAAATTTTCAATGCTCAATCCCTTAGTCACAAAAACATGAAGGGGAGCCAAATATCCATAAATCAACATAACATTTATCATAATCAATTTTGCATACAACTCTCTACTTGCACTAGTATTTTGGCCGTAAATAAACTTTACAAACACCACTCATAGAGCCCATGGCATAAAATACACAATCCAATCCTTTCAATAATAGTGCAAGAGTCAAAATGAATCACATGTAATCCTAGTTGGCAAATAACAATTTCAAAATATACATAACTAATATAATGCAAGGCCTACTATTAAGATTTTCTTTGAATCCTAAGCCTCTAGTCGTTTTCCTCAATCCTAGTCCAATAAGCTAGTTCCTATAATATTGAAAAATGAAAGTTGAGTACAACTACTTAGTAACCAAAGTTATTCTAGCTTGTACAATTGGCATATCAACTAATTATAGATGCAAATGACAATTAATTTTTTTTCATAGCCAGTTTATGCATATCTTTCAAAGGTTGCCTTGATCACAATACTAATAACCATACGGCTAGGCACAAACACATATCAATACATATAATTGATAATGCATACATAAGGTCATAATAATAACAACCATATGCCTGATGTAACCCTAAGTCACTTCAGGCCATCAAATAAAACTAGAATGTAGTTATGAGCATTCTACGTAATCTCCCTAGAGAGCAATGCACACAAATTATTGTTTAATCACCTACAAATTAAAGGAGTGGTGATATGATTCTGCTACTATCTAAATTGCTAAGAATTAGATGTTTGTAATTTTCTGTTTTGAATGTGTTGATGTAAATGAATAATATGATGAGCTCAAGTTAGAATCCCCTATGATAATCCTTGAATTCCAAATTTGCAACCACACATGTAATGACAATTAGTTTAATGAAGAACACTCTAAAACCTTTAAAGTGTTGTGAAGCATTGCATCCAATAATTACTATAATTCTAAGCCAAGTGGAATGAAATTAACAATGTAATTTAGCCTTGTTCTTAGCCATTTAATTCATACCAAATCAAGTGGCAGAAAAACCTCTTAAACCAAATTCATATAAACACATATGGAGATATCTAGCTTGAAATATGAAGAAATCTGAACAAGAACATCAATAACATATGAATGCATTCAAGAACACTCAATTGAATTCATAAATTCCAGAATTGAAACACAATATAAAATTTCAATCTAACATCCACAACTTCAATCTAACATGTAATTGGAATCAAAATCATAATCCAACCTGAACAATAATTTCGAATCCTTGAAAGAAAATAGAAGAAATTACAGAATTGAAATTACACATTAAGAAGGCAAATCTAAAATACTCAAATTATAAGTTCATCTTCCTTGAAGCTAAAAGGAGAATCAGCCACTCATGGTCTTCCTCTTCACTAGAATGAGAACTTGAGCTTGAGAAGCTTCCATGGATGAATGAAGATGAAGAAGTTGCAATCTAGAAATCTGTGGACAAGAGATGGACGAAAATACAAGCTGGAATGGAGAAGAAAGGGGACAAAAATCTGAATAGAGAAGGAATGATGATCTGGACCAAGTGTTGATGATGGAAGATGGAGAAATGAAATCTGAAAAACGGATGAACAGTGCTGGACGAAAATGAATGAAGAAGAAGAGAGAGAAATCTGGAAAAATCTGACAAGTGAAGGTGAAGAATGAATATGAAATGAAAAATGAAGGATTAAGTATGTGTGGAAAATGTGAGTGGTGATAAAATCAAAGTAGATGGTGATAAAAACAAGGAAGGTCCAAATCTGAAATGAGCTAGAAAAAATGGACGAAAATAAGCTAAAATGGGAATAAAAATGAGGTGGAAAATGTGGCAAGGGACATGTGAACATGTGTGGGAAATGTGACTCCTCCTTAGGCTCCCAATCAGCTGCCACATGTCCCCCCATTAGATCTGATCATGTCATACCTCCCATGCCTCTTCTTCACTTGATGATATGTCCCTCAATGCTTCCCATGCTCCTTTGATTGTTTTATTTAATTAATTCTCCCCAATTAAATCTAAATAATAGTGCCACATCATCCCTCAAATAATTTTAGAATTTGCGCCTAACAGCCCCTAAATTCTTCATCTTTATTTATTTGTTATCTTTTGAATTTCTCCAAGCATGTTCACTAGCCCTTGATCCTTGATTCTAAAATTGCCCTCACAAAATCTAAAAATAAAAACACAAGACTAAATAAATTATAAAAAAATAAAAAAAAAGAAGAGAAAAGAATTAATGCCCAAGATCTCAAATTAGGATATGAAAGTGTCAAAACAATCATCAAATAGCACTATTAGGGTTCATAAAGTCAATATAGAAATGACAACTTAAAACTAGGAATTAAACCCTATTATGCACAATTTGATACCAAAAACCAAGTGTTTTAACATGTAAAATATGAGATAACAAAACACATTGAACCACAATGATAACAATCAGGTGGCCGAGATATGAAATGCATGATCAACACCAATCTTATACCCTCCTAATTCCTCTGACATGAAACTAGTGGCTACGTCCATCGTTCGAACTAATCAAGCCTCCTACTCATGAGGAGCTTCCTAGCCAAGGCTATCTCACTCACTTGTGATCCATGGTTTCCCTTAATACTAACAACCATAAGGTGTCATACCCTTAATCTAGCCTCCTCATGAATCAGTGGAAACTAATTAAGTTTGAGTTACTTATATTTCCTTATAGGCAAACTCCCACAAAAAATGATCATGCCATGCACACATCGATGCTTAGTATGAAACTTTAATAACATTAATCACATCATGTCATGCTCACACAATTTTCATCCATTATACTACACATTATTACACAAGCCCAATATCATACATTATTCATTCATACGGAAATGCTCTCAATCAACATTATTAATCGCATATGTATAAATGTGCACATTGTTCTCAATAGTCCAACATAATTTCTCACACATATAATTCATCACATTGCAAATATTTGCATCAACGTGTCTTCAAGCAACCAATAAGTTTCAACAATTTAATTCAACTAATAATTATTAATAAACAATTGTACAAATTAAATTTTATCCTGCTTATCTCAAGCCTTTGAGAGGTTAAAGATTTACCCCTCAAAACACAAACTTTCAAAGTTCTTCTCGAGCTTGAATGGTGCCAAATTAGTTATTCTACAATTTAACCACAAGGAAAATCATTCATATCCCTATTTGAATACTTTCTAACACTCTATCTCATCCTTTCCAATTCACATAAAAATTTAACCTCTCATTTCTCATCATACCCATTGGGTTTATTAGGTTCCTTTAGCTCATATTGTCATCTTTAAACCATTAAACCACCTTTAATGGCCATTAAACACTCCCAACCACTATCATAAATGCAATTTTTAGCCATTAATAACCCTTACCAATTAATAACTCATAAAACCATTAATATCAAGTCTAAATAACCTAAACAACTTCAATTACCTCTATTTAAGTCAGTGGGTTCAGACCCATGGTCCATGTGAATTGAAAATCACCATTCCAACTCAACCCTAAGTTATCTCTTCAAGAAAATAGAATAAAAAGGGAGGAGGAAGCTTAATACACTTACCTTGGGCCTTCTCTAGTTCTAAAATGCTCCTAAACCTCCAATGTAGTAAGCTATAGCAGAGCAAATAGCATGCTCTTTATTTTCTCCTTCTTTTTCTCTTCTATTTTTCAAGTCTAATCATGCCTTATTTTTATAGATTTTTAACCATGCACCATGCGCATGCACCATGTGCCTTGGTATCTGTGATTAGTCACATTTATTACACACCTTTTCTTGTTATCATTTACCAAAAATCATGTTATATTTATCCAAATTGCACATTTATTGAATTACTTGTGAAAAATTGCCTAAGTATAGGATTCTGTGCATTAGGAGAAGTTTGATCATAAAATTAGACTTTTGAAAAAATGTTTGAGAAAATTTGTCAAGATGTATTTTTACTCTAGAAGAATAATGATCTAATTAGCATAGTATAGAAAGGCTCAAGCTCAGGAAATGGCACACATGCACTACAACGGAGTTGATGTTTGTCGCAGCATAGCACCCTCCTTATGTTCTTCTTACTTTTTTTATGCCTAAGTTGCCTAACTTCACTTTGGACCTGAATTTAGAATTGAAATCACAACCAAACATGTAACATCCTGAATTTCAATCCCTGAAACTAGTTGCTAATCAAAGGTATATTAGTAATTAGGGGATTGATTGTGAATTGGATGTTGAGTTGATGTTTTGTGTTATTTGGGTGTTGCATTGATAGGATTGAAGGGTAGAGAAGCAATTTGGGACAAAATGCATGAGTACAAGTGAGAATTTTCTCACTGTGTCATGTAACACGACGGAAGCTATGTGTGCCACGATGCACCATCCAAAAATCACTTAAAATTGACGTGAACAGCTCGTGAAATTAGAAGGGAAAAGGCTGGAGGTGTGTTTGGAGGAGGAAAGGAAGCCATCTCTGCTAGGACCATAGTTGGAGCTCGAGAGTCTACTTCAATTAATAAGTCACTAGGTAAGTATCGCATAATCCTAGTCTTCAATTCTACCTCTTTGTCATTAAATTTTATTGGTTAAGAAATTGAATCATAAAATTTTAAGGTGTTGTAATCTAAAAGAAAAAGATTAAAACAGGATATTGAACATAGAACTAAGGTTTTGTGACTAGTATGGAGTTGAATGGTTAAACTTTAAGCATTTAGGCTCAAAATGATCTAAAAGTTAGCTTAAATGGTGAAATTTTGGTGGAATATTGTGTTAGAAAATTGTTGTGGTTGTTTGAGTAGCTTATAGGGCTAGTGACCATAAATAATAGATAAGTAAATTGAAAAGAGTTTAATTGAACTATTTTATCCGTTAAGGGATTCAGTTTAGCCAAATTAATGCCTATGAAATGTGATGGAAATTGACTGAGGGGTATTGTGTTATGTAAATTGAGCACCTGTGAAGTTGCTTGTAAAAATCTACACCCCTAAGAGCTTAATGTGATTGGTAACCCTTAGTAGTAAGGGTTAAAGGTAACTGGAGTAACTCTTTTACTTGTTTGTTTGTTAAATTGTTTGCAAGTATTTTGATATAACTATATGCATTGTATTGTGAACTTATTGAGTAGCAGCATTGCAAAAGTATATGCATGCGGGTGTGTGACTATTGATTGAAATGAATTTGAGATGGCACGTGCACTGACGTGCTTCACATCCGCAAGATATACCCTAGATTATGGTAGAGGGAAATGCGGCCCTACCATGAGGAGGTCTAGGAAGTCTTGATGATCCATAGCATAGAACTTGACTCTGCCATGATGGACCTAGGAGAAGAATCATGATGATCTAGAGCGTAGAGCTTGACTTTGTCATAACAAACCTATAATATTGAATGATCCATGAGGTTACCCTAGACTAGGGTAGGGGGCCATGGTGCTACTCTATATAAGGCTAGGAAGTCCTGATGATACAAAACGTAGAGCTTGACTCCGCCATGACGGACTTAGGAGACCACCCAAATGAAAAGAATGACCTGATCTGAGCAGTGGTATGGTAGGCCCTATTCCTTGTGACTGGATGGTTTAGTTCGAGTATAGAGTTTACTCTACCAGGGGGAATCAGGAATGCATTGGATGAGCATAATGAGATTGATGAAAATACATTCCTGTATATGCATATGTTATTGCTTTTATCATTACACATCTTACTTTATCACTTGTTTATGATTTTGCTTACTAACCAGTAATTAGGGTTACCTCCGAGTTGCTGGGATGTATGGCTCACTCCGTTAGTTTTAAGCATGAGTGAAGAGAGCACAAGAAGGCTAAGAAAGGCAGTGAGGAAAGAGTAGCCTCAATTAGTAGTGGTATGACTACCTTTGAGTAGACATGAATGTATAAATGTGTTGACAGCGTTAAGTTTCCAATTAGGATGTATAAATGTATGTGAATATGAGAAAGTAGATTGTATTGTGAAACTTTCTTGTATATTTGTATATGATGTTGTATTATACCGAGGGTGCACTAATGGAGGGTATATGGGTAGGCCTAAATGTGAGACAAACAAGTGTATGATGTTGTAACTTGTTCCACTGGTGTATATATATGTTGATTGTGATCGATTATGTGAATTGAATGTGAATTGTGTTTTTATGTGAGAACTTGACACAAATAGTATAAACTTGACATAAATGGTGAGTCGAGTACATTTGTGATTCTCGACCATATGGTGAGGCAGAGCCCCATATGTAAGAGTCGAAGGGTTAAAAGTGGAACAAGTCTAGTTGTGTATGTGATTATGTATTGTACATATGTTTTTCCTCATATCAGACCACAATTGTGTAATGTGGCATTGAGAGGCCAAAATAGGCTATTCATGTGATATATGTGCATTGTGATGTTAATCAAGTATATGTGGTCCTTTTGGATTTGATTCAAGGCCTAAAGTGGTCTAATGGGACAAGGAATGAGAATTGAGCATTTAGGGTGTAAGTTTTTGAAAGAAAAAGTGATATTTTGCACCAGGGTGTCCAATATTAGATTGGACTATTAGATCAAGTTGAAACTTGTTCCATTAGCTAGTATACGCTGTAAGCTTCATATGGGTGCTTGAATCACTCCAACTGAACGTCAAATATGAAAATAGCGCACACTAGAAGTTCATTATTTTTGTTGTCAAATTGACAATAGAAATTCAGATAGGCACACTGCAGCACATGATGTGCCTGTTGCGGCACATGATGTAAGAAACAGAGCATGTCGTTTTGTGCCATATGCCATGGCACATTGCCCTTTTTAGGGTTGAGAAGTTGTGGCTTTTTGAGTCATTTGATTATGTTCACATTTTCGTTATCCTTTTTATTTGAATATATGTTTTAAGAAGTTGGGATCCTGCAATATGAAAATAAATAAAAGGCTATTACTCTGATTTTGGTTTTAATTGTGTGATGTGGAATGGTAAAGCACAGGTTGAGATAGGACTTTATAGTTTGGACCAGGGGACTTTACAAACACACTCGCTAGACCTCTTTGGCCACATACCACACAAGTTTACTTCATTACTCCTTAATTAGGCTTAGCTAATCAAGTTTAAATATGTATAATGTCACAAATGTGCCACAGCCAAGAACAAAATATGAGTAATCACAAGACTATGTAAAGCTACCTAAGTGCAAGCATCAATCCCACAAGATTATGTAACATTAAAGCAAGTAACTTACTAAATAAAAAACACAATTATATACATTAATCATCAAGAGGTTCAATTAAACTAAGAACAAATGAGAGAGAATTCAATGTCACAAGCACCTTCTCTTTACACAAACACTAAATTCAAAGTAGAATTACAAAGCCATGACAATCAATTCCTCAGCCAACGTAAATAATCATCAAGTTAAAAGAGAAGAGCTAGGAAGTAAGAAAAGCTTAGCCATGAAGTTTATGATTCATCCTTCATCTTTTTCTCTCTAGAGTTCCTACAAGGTGCTTAACTTCTCATCTCATCTCCATAGTCTTCTTGATCTTCATCAAGTAGCCCAACTCTTTAGCCATTGGAATGAGGATTTGAAGCTTTACAAATTGATGAAAATAAAAGGGATTAGACCAAATAATGAAGAGGAGGAGATTGGTGTGTGTTTTGTTGTGATTTGAGTAAGAATTTATGAAGAAAGTAGGGCGGAAGATGAAGAACAATGGAAGAACTAGTGATAAAAGGTAAGGGAATGGAAGATGATAGCTTGAATGAATGTTTTAATCTGATTTTTAAAGTGAAATGGCTTGCAAAGTTGTTGGCTTCAACTCCTCAAATGATTAAAATAAAAGAAAATGCGAGTGGATCCAAGTCACATAGAAGAGGCTTGTGAGGTGGCATGCTCTTATTGGCTTGTTGATGTTTCCAAAGCGTGTCAACTTAATTTTATGCTTCATCCACATTTTAATTAGATCTACTCCACCCAATTAAAGCATTTGCACGCCACTAAGGTTCAAATTTCCCTTCTTGAAGCTTCGCTCAATTGATACACATATGCAAATTTCACCTATGTCACAAAATACATATAATTCAATTTAATAAAATGTGACACCATAAAATCTAATTAAAGTTCTACAATAAATTCATATTTAAAATACAAAATTTATTAAAAATGTACAAGTGATGGGTTCACAAAGATGTACAAATGAACACACTTGAGAAAGTGAATAGAAAGTCTTAACTTTTATTTAATTACTCCCAAACTAAAATAAATTTGTAAAAACTAATTTAACCACTTTTTTCACTTAAAATATATTTTGTCTATTTTTCTTATACATTTTTAAGTTCAATTTTTGGACACTTGGGCAAAATTTCAATTCTAATGCAATATGTGTGCACATTAAGCTAATAACACATAATTAATGGTCCTAGTTAGCATAAAAAAAGTGTGTAATGAATGAGTTCTATAACATGATCATGCCTCTTCCTTTCTCATAATATCACAATTCTCATATTATTACTCTTTTCCAAGAAATTTTCTTTAGTAAATTACTCTATAAATCAAATTCTTTTTTCTTCCAAAATTATGCAAGTTCCAAAACAAGTCAATACACAACATTATATACCATATTACACAAATTTATTTATAAATAATTAAACTAATTAATCTACAAAATGAATTTATCTAGTTACTTCAACCCTTCTATTTCTATATAGGGTTACCCGTGGTACTTTTCAAGTAATTAGCTCCTATTTGTTCAATTCAAATTCACGAACACATCAATCTCCATAATTTAGCACTTTTAGTCAATTATCAGATTGACCACAAGCACTAATTAGCACAACTAATCATAATTAATCATCTAATCACTTTTACTTAATCATCTTAGGTCCTAGTAATTTTTATTAAGCATTTTGCCAGTTCTGTTAGCTTCAACACAATTTCTACCAACATTTTCACTCTTTTAAACTTCACAATTTAGGTTAAATTGAGCCTACAGCTTGCAAACTTAATCATAAATCCCCAAACCAGTCGCAATACCTTAGTCTAACTTTCAAGAATCTTTTCACTACTAAAGGGTAAGAAAACAACCCCTTAGAACTCCCTAATTCAATTTTTCT
Source organism: Prosopis cineraria (assembly GCF_029017545.1). Lineage (NCBI taxonomy): Eukaryota > Viridiplantae > Streptophyta > Magnoliopsida > Fabales > Fabaceae > Prosopis > Prosopis cineraria. Next base: position 36,327,540 of record NW_026555342.1, read on the forward strand.
ATATCTTAAACTAAAAGAAATTATGGTAGAATAGGAGCATAGGATGATATAAACTTACCCGATAAGTAAAAGGTCGGAAATAACCCCTAACACTCTATAAATTGATCCCTTAACTAAACTAGCCTTCTCCTCCTCTCCTTTCATGTTTCCTCTTCCCTTTCCCTTCTAAAACTCACGTCTGACCATGTATTTAGAGTCAAAATTTTGTGCTATGCACTGTGGTGCATGCTACGAATACCACGACGAGTGGAATAGTGAAGAAAATGTCACTGTTGCTCACACAATTTGCTTCGAACTGAAATTCTTTCACTCGATCCTACTCATTCAATAGTTCAACAAGCCAAAATATCAATTCACTATCCAAAACTCTAATCATTCAATTAATCCACTAATTTACAAATTTACCTTTAATTAGAAATTAGTTTTTGGATTAAAGAGCTTAGAGTGTTGTCACCTAATGGATAATGCAAGTATCTTAAATAAATCATTATTATCCTAATTAACTATTATCTCATATTCCATCATCAACTTTGATACCAATTGATGTAAACCAAGTAATGAAAGAGATAGGAGAGAGGAAAAGGAGGAGGGATAGTACGAAATTCTCATAATTAAGCTCTATTCAATATTTATCAAAATCTAAATAAAAATGAAAACTCTAGCTCTATTTATAGAACTCTAAAATAATAATAAATAAAAAATCTAAATCTAAATCCTAAAAATCTAATTTAAAAAGATACTCATAGATGATAGTATCCTATTTTATTAAGCATAAAGAAATCTAAGATAATAATAAAATAAAATAATAAATATAATACTAGTAGACAAAATTTGTATTTAAATATCCTTAATAGATAATCCTAATATCTTAAATAAACCCTAATTATCATAATTATCCATTGGCTCATATTCCATCATTTCTCCCCTACTTGAAGAACTCGTCAATCTCCCAATGAGTTAAAATTGGTTCACAAATCTAGGGAGTGATGGGCAGGATAAAATTTAGCCTTGCATGCATATATCTAGAAATCCTTCCCAATGGACAAGATACTACTGTTGGTGCTTCCCATATGACAAGACATTCTTGGCTAGTATGTTAGAGTATTTAGAATACATCTGAAAAAGAAAACATATTTGAATACTTTTTCATGCTTCCAAACACAAGATTTTTATACTGTATCATACATGAACATATATAGCATCCCACTAGGCAATTAATTTTCCAAACACCCAACCATGTTTTTCCAAACAAAATTAAATTTTCAAACACATCAAAACACACATGAAAAATCACCAAACACTCAAAATCAACATTAATAGTGGTTACCTTTGCTCCTTGATAGTAGAGCTCCCTGAATAAGTAGATTTCCACTTCCAATGATGTCAACATCATGATTTACAAACAATGTGACACTAATTATTGTTAATACCATGCTAATAATAGCTAATCAAAGTGTCAACGTATCGATCACACCATAATCCTAAGGTTCAATTAATTACTTTAATTAATTCATAGTTCTCCCCAACAATCAAACCTTTGAACACACTTAAAATCATCATCATTATACCAACTAATCACCTATTTAAACTATACATACCCAAGCAGTAGATGGCCCCTATGCCGTAACGGAGGCACATTATTAGACTTAATAAGTGAGTCTGGATCAAGAAAATAGAGAAAGAAACATAGAGAGGACAAAAGAACTTGTGATTGCTTTGTTAGGGTTGGATTGCAGCCACTTAGGAGTGATTTAGAGTCTGTAATCTATTCTAGTAAGTTCTATAACCTTCATCCTCTCTTCTCCTTCTTTAACTAGTTGTTAAGTTAGGGTTTGTTATGGGAATGAATTTTCAAATCTATAGGAATATGGGCCCAAACCCATTAACTTAAATATAGCTAATAAGAGTTGTTTAAGTTATCTAAATCTAAGTTTGATAATTTTGAGCATCTTCAAACTTGGGCTAATAAATATGGATGAATTTGATGGTTGGGAGGCCATGAATGTAGTTGTTAGGGGAGTTATGGCAACCATTAATAGTCCTAAATGAGTTTAATAAAGTTAGTTGGAGTTAATAGAATCTAATACACCAAATGAGTGTTAGTAAATATGGGTGGTTGTGAGTTTTAGATGTTTAAAGTGTTGGAATAGAGAGTTAGAATGGAACTTATGATGATATTAATGGTAATAGGTATGATTAATTATAGATTTATTGTCTTGTGCACTATTTCGGCTTGTGAATAGCCTTGGAAGAAATAAACTTTTGACCACTCAAAGGCTTGATGTAATTAAGGAAAATCTAATTTGTACATTTGTTTTATTAATTGCTTTTAGAGTTTTGAACTTTTCTGTAAAATGTGAAATCTTTACTTTCATGACTAATATAAATATATCATGTTTGGGGAAAAATTTTTAAGTTCAAAATATGGTTTGGAAAATTGATATTGATGAGATTGTTAGAAAATGAGATTTATGAATGTAGATTGACAATATGACTAAAATAACATGATTATGCTAATATTTTGTGATATAGTTATGTGAAGATGGTTAAGATATGATGTGAGAAATGTCAAGCTTAATCATATGATGAAGGGCATATTAGATGAGCTTAACCATATGTTAGATGCATGATCATATTGGTGGAAGGTTATCTAGAGAGAGGAGTAAATATAAATCCATGTGGTATGATTACCTCTCAGTAACTAAAGGCTAGCTTTTGTCCTACTATTTATCAAGGGACTTGAACTTAGCTTGTCTATCTTGTTCTCTGAGGAGACTAGCTTAAGGATTTGTAACATCCCAAAAATTATACCTTTGATTAATTAAGTTAATAAAGGATAAATATGTAATTTAAGTATAAACCAGTTGAGAATAGTTGGAGATGACTATTGGGTTTGGCTTTAGCCTTTGGATTGGGTTTGAAAGTGAATTGGGTCACCCAGGCTCAAACTTTAGAGAGAAATTAGATTGTTTCCCACTAAACATTATGCTATAGCATAAAATTTACGCTGTAGCATAATTTCCAGAACCAGTTTTCTTTAAAAATGCAAAAACGTCCAAAATATGGAGAAGAAGCCTGAAATAAAAGAGGGTGATGAAGAGAGGAGTTTCTCTGCTAGGGCATCAACCTTTAGGCATTTTGAAGGTGATTAGAGCTTGATTTCTCCTAGGTATGCTTTCCTTATCTCTTCTTCTCCTCCCTAAAGGTTTGAAAGTGAGATTTGAGGTTGGAAGATGATGATTTTTGGACCTAGGGCTATGGGTCTGAATCCATTAATCTAAATAGTATTAATAGAATTTGTTTGAGTTATATAAGCCTAGATATAGTGGTTTTATGCATCTATGAAAATGTGCTATCAAATATGGACGAAATTATGCCCTAAAGTGCCATAAATGGTAGTGGTTGAGGTAAGTGGTTGCCATTGATGTTAATTAAAGATTTGTTAGTGTTAGTTAGAGCAAATAAATAAACCTAATGTGGTGATTAAACTCAATAGTTGAGAGCTTTAGGTTCTTAAAGTATTAAAATTTGAGAGCTGGAAGAAAATAATCTGTGACATTGATGATGATTTTGGGTTGTTGGATGATATATATTAGTGGTTATTTAAGGTTGTTGAGAGCTAAATGAAATTAACAAGAGTTAAGGAACTCATTAGATGTGAGGTTGATCTTGTAGTTGAGAATTTGGTTATTAAAGTATGAAATTAGATGTTAGAATTGGTAATTTTGATGATTAGTAGTGATGGATGTTAATGTAATTGTAGACTAACCTCATGAAGCACCGGTGAGCTTGAATTTAGCTTGGAAAGCAAGTTGTGATTGAGAGGTAACCTTTGACCTCTCAAAGTTGAGATAACCAAGGGAAAAATCTTATTTATATAGTTATATGTTAATTATTCACTAGTTGAATTAATTCATTTGAAAGTTTATTTGGGTGGTTGAGAACCTATTGATGTAATGTTGGCAATGCGATGAATTATGTGTGTGAAATTGTATTGAATTGTTGAGAATTTACATACGTATATTCATGTGATTATTGATGAATGAAAGCATGCAATTGTGAAATCAGTGAATATGTGATATTTGGCATGTGGAGTGTGATGAATATGATTATGGTATGTGGATTATAGTAGAGAAAGACTATGTGAGCATGATATGATGTGATTACTATTGTTGGATGGCATATATCTTGCTATTTGTGCATGGCATGATCATTATGATAGGAGTTTGTTTATAGGGAGGAGTAGATTAGCAAACCCTGTGATAATGACGGCTTACTGTTGGAATCAAAGCTTGTCTGAGCACCAACCGTTGGAATCGAGAGTTGGCCATTGTCCAATAGTTGATTCGAGACTATCCCACTTTTTCTTTGAAGGACTCGAACCTAACTAGTCTCCACCGGCTCATGAGAAGGCTAGATTAGGGATACGACACCCCATGGTTGTTAGTATTAGGGGAAACAACGTAACACAAGTAAGTGAGTTAACCATAGTCTGGTTGCTCCTCATGAGTGAAAGGCTTAGTTAGTTTAGGTTTTGGATGTAATCTCTAAATAGCCACCATTTTCATGTTAAAATTATAGGAGGGTATAAGGTTGGCATTGACATGCATTCTACTTCCAACCACATGGTTGTTATTATTGTGATCCGGCTTGTTTTCATTAGGGGCACATGGTTGCTATTATTGTGACCCCAAGACATGCATTTTTTGAAATAAATGTGACAATATGCATCAGTGTCTAGTCACATGGTTGTTAGTTTTATAGCTGAGGCTATAATTGAAAATATGTATGTGATGCTTGTGAAGTTATTTAGTTTCCATTTGTATCTATAATTAATTGATATGAAACTGTATAGGCTAGATTGACCTTGGTTACTGAGTGGTTGTACTCACCCCTCTATTTAACATTTTACAGGCGCTAGCTCTAATCAAGACAAGGGAATGGCATATGAGGATTAGGAATCAAATTTCCTACTGTAATGCCTTAATTACTTTTGATTAATGTGTAATTGTCATGATATTGCCAACTAGGATATTCATATTTTGTTATACTAGCACCATTGAATATTAAGTATTAAAATATGTATTTTAGGCCCTAGTGCATGTGATATTTTCTTAGTTGAGACATTTATATGCAAGGCCAAAATACTTGTGCAAGTAAGGAGTGAGTATATTTATGAATGATGGTAATTTAGATGTAACATCATGGATCTCAACTTTGGGAATTTTTAATGTTTATAAGGGTATTTTTAGTCAAATTAAGTGAAATTCTGATTAATGATTTTTTGGGAGACTAATAGAGCTTATGGATTATTGGATAGCCATAAAAGGGCTAAATCAGAGTATGAGTGGGCCGTGGCATGGAGAGATTCAATCCAAGTGTGAAGCTCTTTGTGCCATGCGCCGTGGTGGGTGTGCTAATGTGCCGCGGTGCATTGTACACAGATTTGCATATATCGGATACACGATTAGACGGAAAATGAAAGAAAGAAAGAGAGACATCAAGAGAGTGTCAGGGGAGACTCTTAGGGCTCAACCTTAGGCTCACTTTAGAAGTATTGGGACAATATTTAGCCTTAGGTAAGCTTCCTCCACTTCTCTTTCTCCCTATATTCAGACTTTTCTAATGATTAGAGTATTTTTGGGGCTTTAATTCAGTTTTTCTTGAATAATGGATGAACCCATTACCTTAGTTAAGGTCTTGGGTAGCTAAATCAAACCTCTAAACCTATATTTATAGATTACATAAAGATTTGGAGTTTTTCTTAGTTAGGGTTTGGATAAACCCTAAGTAGAAATTGGATGATTATGATCAATGTGGGTAATGTAATGGTGTTGTTTATGTTTTGGGATGTTAAATAGGGTTAATGTACTATTTGGAAGGATTGTTAGGGCTAAATAGAGGTTTTGAGCTTAATAGGTACCCCTAGTTGTGTTACAAATGAGGTGGTTAGTGTGGGGATTGACAATTAAGGGTTTATTGTGTAGATTAACCTTTGATCGAACATTATGGTGCTAGTAGATGCATAGGAGCTATTGGTTGACCATGGTAACCCTTTTAGTGATAAAAGGTTTGAGGTAATCGGATTGTCTAATCTCCCTTTTTTAGTGTTTGGATGTAGTGTGTTAGATTTAAAAGTAATGTTTTGGTTTGATACACGTCTAGTAAGAATATGAAATTATGACTATGAAGTTATGAGAAGTTAAATGAAAAGTGCTTTAAAATTTTATATTTAGAAAGCTAATGTTATTTTATGTATAATTACTTGTGAAATTCTATCGTTTAAGTGGAAATGCGAACTTGTGATAATGATATGTTATGGATATGTGTTAGATGTATTAAGCATGTTTGGCATGATCATTGTGAGAGGGTGGGATTTAACCTTAGTGTGTTGTCGGGCCATTATTTGAAAATTCATATGGTACATTGGTACCGTAGAGGCTCTCGGTGCTTAGTATTATGTTGTTTGAAAGTTCGAGTACTACAAGTGGTAGATTGGGCATTGACACTCCTAGTATTTGTGGACAGGGAAAATCTATAGTTCATGGTAAGCGAAGGCATTCTTAGTGGGGCTGCCTACTAATGGTGAGCTAAGGCCAGTCCAATTACATAAACTTGGTCTTATCGAATTTGTCAGCCTACAATTTAATTGGAAGACATAAGGAGGGTGGTAAGGTGTGTGTTGATCATACATATCATACTATAACTAAATTGTTCTCACACACAAATAGTTGATTAGAGTATTTAGTTACTGAGTCTTGGACTTACCCCGTGGTTACATTTTACAAGTGAAAGCTCTGATAGGGGCAAGGGAAAAGGAGGTGCAACTAAGCATCGAGGGGACTAGCTCTCAGTTGTATATTCCCTTCACTTATTTTGTTTGTAACGAATGGTTGAATGCATATGCCAACTTAGAACATATATAGTTTTTTGATATACTTATATGAATTTTATTGCTAACTATAGGTATCTCAGCCTAGGTTTATTGTATTTGTGTTGTAATGGCTATGAGAGGTTGAGATACTACTACAAAGTATTGGTTCTGTATTGATTCCTGTGTTAAATTAGCCAATTGAGTTGTTTTTGAGAAATTGTTACCCTTATGGAAATTTGATTAAAATTGGGGTTTTTAGTGGCCAAATCTTGTCTGGGTTGTTATTGTTGTGATTTAAATGCTTGAACAGGTTATTTGTAATCCATTTGAGTTAGTTCAAGTAGTTCCCCACCGATTGGCATTTGGTATGGGAATTTGAGCACCTGTGGTGATTTTTGAAAGAAAATAAGTCATTTTGGGTTTGTGTTTCCAAATCTCATTTGGCTAGTATTTGGGTGTGAGACCAATGCTAGTAGCTAGGTAGCTCTAAGAGCTACGTGTAGACACTTGAATCGCTTGAATTGATCATCGGATAGCGAAATGACATGCTCTGATTTTGGCCCAAAGAGCTATCATGACAGCAGTTTGCTATCATCATAGGGCACTCACACCGCAACGCATTGTCCATGACATGATGTGTTTATCCAGAGTACATGACATGTTTCATGTGTCATAATTAAAGAAGTATTGACTGGATCCATCACATGTGATTGAGCTAAAAAAATAGAGCTTCAAGAGAATCTAACTTACCAAATTGAACCGAAATAGATAGTAGATGTCAAAGAGAAGCAGTTGTGTAACAAAATATCCAATTGGTTAAAGTGTTTTAGCGAGGAATGGCTCCTATGATGTGATGTGGGAGACAGAGGAGAGTATGAGGAAGCAGTACCCTCATTTGTTCCCCTAAGGTGAGTTCATAATTATGTTTGAATTTTGGGGGAAAAATTCCTTTAAAGAAGGGGAGAATTGTAACATCTTGATTTCAATCACAATAACTAATTGTTAATTAGGGGTAAATTAGTAATTAGTAGATTGATTGTGGTTTGGGTGTTGAGTTAATATTTTTGTATTAGTTAGATTTTGTAATGATAGGATTGAAGGGTAGATCGAGTCTACATGTAAAGTCCCCAGTTTTGAACTATAAAGTCCCATCTCAACTCATGCTTTGCAATTCCACACTGCTTATCACAAATCAAAATCAGAGTAATAGTCCTTTATTTGTTTTCAAATCATGAGATCCTGACTTCTTAAAACATATATTTAAATAAGAGGGCTAACGGAAGCGTGAACATAATCAAATGACTCAAAAAGCCACAACTTCTCAACCTTAAAAAAGGGCCATGTGCCACAACATGCAACACGTGCACCATGGCATATGGCACAGAACCACATCTGGTGTGATTCAAGTACCCACACGAAGCTTACAGGCGTATAGTAGCTAATGGAATAAGTTTCAACTTGATCTAATAGTCCAATCTAATATTGGACACCCAGTGCAAAATGTCACTTCTTCTTTCAAAAACTTGCACCCTAAATGCTCAATTCTCATTTCTTGTCCCATTAGATCACTTCAAGCCTTGAACCAAATTCAAAAGGACCATATATACTTGATTAACATCACAATGCACATATATCACATGAATAGCCTATTTTGGCCTCTTAATGCCACATAACACAATTGTGGTCTTATATGAGGAAAAACATATGTACAACATATAATCACATACACAACAAGACTTGTTTCACTTTTAACCCTCCGACTCTTACATATGGGGCTTTGCCTCACACATATGGTCGAGAATTACAAATGTACTTGACTCTTTCAAATGAAGCTCTGCCTCACCATTTGTGTCAAGTTCTCACATAAAAATACAATTCACATTCAATTCACATAATCAATCACAATCAACACATTATACACCAGTGGAACAAGTTACAACATCATACACTTGTTTGTCTCGCATTTAGGCCTACCCATATACCCTCCATTAGTGCACCCTCGGCATAATACAACATCATATACAAATATACAAGAAAGTATCACAATACAATCCACTTTCTCATATTCATATACATTCATGTCTACTCAAAGGTAATCATACCACTACCAATCGAGGCTACTCTTTCCTTACTTCCTTTCTTGGCTTTCTTGTGCTCTCTTCACTCGTGTTTAAAGTAACGGAGTGAGCCATACGACCCAGCAACTCGAAGGTAACCCCAATTACCGGTTGGTAAGCAAAATTATAAACAAGTGATAAAGTAGCATGTGTAATGATAAAAGCAATAACATATGCATATACAGGAATTCATTCTCATCAATCTCACTATGCTCATGCAATGCATTCCTGATTCTCCCTAGTAAAGTAAGCTCTATACCTAGACCAGGCCATCCAGTCACAAGGAATAGGGCTCACCATACCATTGATCATACCAGCTCATTCTTTTCATATGGGTGGTCTAATAAGTCCATCATGGCAGAGTCAAGCTTTACACTCTGGATCATCAGGACTTCCTAGCCTTATACAGAGTAAGACTACGGCCCCCAACCCTAGGCTAGGTAACCTCATGGATCATTCAATATACTAGGTCCATCGTGGCGGAGTCAAGCTCTACGCTTTAGATCATCAGGATTTTTCTCCTAGGTCTATCCTGGTAGAGCTTGACTTCCTGGACCTTCTCACAGTAGGGGCATGGTTCCCCCACCATAATCCAGGGTATATCTCACGGATGTAATGCATGTTAGTGCATGTGCCATCTTAAATTCATTTCAATTAGTACTCACACACACCCTGCATGCATATCTTTCGTAATAGTGCTACTTTATCAGTTCCCAATATAATGTACATAGTTATATCAAAATACTTGCAAACAATTTTACAAACAAACAAGTAAAAGGGTTATTCCAGTTACCTTTAACCCTTGCTACTAAGTGTTATCAATCATACTAAGCTCCCAGGGGCACATATTTTTACGAGCAACTTTACAGATGCTCAATCTACATAACATAATGCCCCTCAGTCAATTTCCATCACATTTTATAGGCATTAATTCCGCTAAACCGAATCCTTTAATGTATAAAATAGTTCAATTGAACTCTTTTCAATTCGCTTATCCATGATTTATAGTAACTAGCCCTATAGATTACTCAAACAATCATAACAATTTTCTAACACGTTATTCCACCAAAAATTCACCATTTAACCCAACTTTTAGGCCATTTTGAGCCTAAATGCTCAAAGCTCAATATTCAACTTCATATTAGTCACAAAACTTTAGTTCTGTGTTTAATATCCCATTTTAACATTTTGTTTTAGATTATAACACCTCAGAATCTCATGATTCAACTTTTCAACTGATGAAATTTAATGAAAAAGGGGGTAGAATCGAAGCTTAGGATTGCGCGATACTTACCCAGAAGTTACTAGACTCCCGAGATCCAACTATAGCTTGCCTTAATAGAGATAGCTTCCTCTTGCTCTTCAGACGTGTCTCCAGCTTTCTCCCTTTTGATTTCATAAGTTGATCATGTCTGCTTTAAGTGATTTCTAGATGGTGCGCCACAGTGCATGTAACTTCCACCACGGCACATGGGCATAGTGAGAAAATTCTTGCTTGTGCTCACACATTCTATCTCGAATTACATCTCTACCCTTCAATCCTATCAATGTAACACCCAAATAATGTAAAATATCAACTTAACATCCAAATCACAATCAATCCCCTATTACTAATTTACCCCTCATTAGCAACTAGTTCCAGGGATTGAAATTCAAGATGTTACACCACACAAACTTATTCCATTAGCTATATATACATTGTAAGCTTTATGTGGGCGCTTGAATCACTCCAATTGAGCGTTGAATGTGAAAATATAACACGCTAGAAATTCATCATTTTTATTGATAAATGACAGCAAAAATTTTAGGCAGGCATGCCACAGCACATGACACAATCAGAAACAGAGCATGTGGCATAGCGGCGCACGTATTGCACGCTGCGGTGCATGGCCCATTTTCAGGGTTGAGTTGTCATGTTGTTAGTCATTATAGCTATGTTTGTGCTTTTTCTAACCCTCTTATTTAAATACATGTTTTAATAAGTTGGCATCCCGTGATTTGAAAATAAATAAAGGACTATTACTCTGATTTTGATTTATTAATTGTATGATGTGGAATGGTAGAGCCCGAATTGAGTCGGGACTTTACGTAGCTCTTCACTCCTCATTAGTTATTTCCTTCCCCTTGCCCTCATCAGAGTCCTCACCTATAAAATATAACCATGGGGTGAGACAAACATCTCAATAATAGAATAATTTACAACTATCAATTAACATGCACAACTATAAGCAAGTAAAGTTTATATATGTAAAAACATTCGTTTAGCATATTCAAACATATCCTTTCCATAAACACAAGTCATTTCCATACTCTACCATAATCATTCTACCATCCGAGCCTCTATAATCACCCTGACTGAAACTAAAGGCTCTAATGAACCAAATGTACATACACAATGGCTCGAGCTTACCTTCGGTGGTAGGATCACCAAGCTAAAGGGTCCCATCCCACTTTTAAACTATAGTTTCCCTTATCACACACGAATTGAGGTGTTGTTACTACTCCACACTACATCACACTAATGCTAAGGAGCGTCAATCTCTAACACCATACCCCACAAGATAGTAAAGAGATAATCTCTAACACCGTACCTTACTAAGCACTAAGGAGATACATGCTATATGGACTTTCACTATTCCTTCCTATAAGTGAACTCCTACTCCTATCATGATCAAGCTCACACTTCTCATACATATCACATACTTAGATGAAAACTATAATTTACTTATACAAGAAATTTTCACAATTTCACTATTTTAAAATCACTTCGAATGCACAAAATTGTTCTTTCACTATATGCAATGTTTTCAAAATACATGAAGGCAACTTATGTATATATACACTCACAAACAGTTAAACACTTAATCAAACAAAGTAAATTATTTCATTACCTCAACCCTTTGTGTCACAAAAAGGGTTATCTTGGTCTAACGTTTG